>NC_058143.1:17853262-18161024 GCF_011075055.1 Mangifera indica
TGGTTTTTCCTCTCCATCATAAACTGTTGGTCGGCACATGAAAAGTAATCTGGAATAGATCTCTTCGTCCGAGATAAAGAAATCTATTTCAGATTGTTTCTCATATGTCAACCACTAATTTAAAGTAGAGAGGGAAAGTCATCGGCATCGAATATGGTGGCTAGAGGATAAAAGAAAAAAACCTCAAGATTTTAGAGGAGGAAAATGTTACTTTTCAAAGTTATAAAATTTTAAATAAGAGTAAAATGTTATTTTTAAAACTTAGAGAAGAAAATGTAATAAAATTATATTTTTTTAATATTATTAACAAAATAAAGATTTTACCCATTCCTTTAATAAAAAGTTTTAACTCTAATTAGTCAATAATGAGATTTAAAAATTTTCAAATATAACTTTGAAAACACAATTAAACTTAGGAGGGAAATAGCCGTTTGGCCATGGAGAGATTGCCTTTAATTAATTTATCAATTAAGTGTTTATGAACTTATAATTCAGTGGTTTTGGACATTAAACTCACTTTTTGTTGCGCATAAGCAGAGCCATGATTCACGTATAGGAGTAATTAATTACTGTGTAAACTTAACCTATCATATAATTTGCAAATTATTAGTAATTATATATTCACTCAGAACTTTAGACAGTAAATAATAATTTAATAAAGTTTCATAATATTAAAAGATAGATTCAAATCAAATTGAGTTTTAGTTCGACTCAATTTTTATAAAATCGAGTTTGAGTTCAATTTGTTTTAAAAGAGTTAAATTGGAGTTTGACTCGATGTTATTTTAATGTATATTATTCAAAATGATTACGGTACTTTTCTATTATAAATAGTAATGTGACATATAATATAAAAATAACTTTCACCTTTGATATTAAAATATTAATGATGTAATATTGATTTTGTTATATTTATATTATTATTTATTAATTAAATATAATAATTATTTATATATAGCAAATTTCAATTTTGGTAATAAAACATTACATAAAAAATTAATTACAAACAAGATTATTTTTATCATAAAAATTAAAAAAATAAAGATATAATTATAAGGTAATTTTTTTAATATCTTATGTGAATGTAGTAATAATATTATTTATTATATTATTAACTATATCACTATTAATAATAAAATATTATCAAAATATTTTATTATCTACAAATTAAACAAAGTAATATAAATAATAAAAAAATATATTACTAAAATAATGTTTTATTACCTTAAACCATACACTACCTTAATGGGACATTTAATTTTAGTAATATTGTATTACCAAAATCAAAAAATTATCTTAAATATAGATTATTTAAAAGATTAGTGGGTATAAATAATTATTATATTTGACAAAATTTGATAAATATAAATAATTATTATATTTAGTTAGAGATAATAAAATAATACTAGTAAATTATTTTATTTAAATGCCCTTAGGTATAATTATTTTAAAATTATTTTATATTATTTGTTATATTAATTAAAAATAAGATAATTTTTATCCTAAAAAATTAATAAATAAGAATATAATTATAATAAAATCAAAATTACTTTGATAATATTTTAATTTCTAAGATAAATATGATAATCAAATTATCGTCTATATTACTTGTCAAATCACCATTAATGATAAAATATTACTATAATATTTTATTATTGATAAATCAAACAAAATAATATAATTTATAAAATATATTCTATATTATTTATGAACTAAACAGTCCCTACAGATAAAATTAGTTCCATTAAATAGTAGATTTTGGGATATTAATATAATAATCAATATTATGGGGGTTTACAAAAAATAACTATATCTCTAATTTCATTTATCTCACTTAGAGAACCTTAACTTAGTTTGATCAAATGGAAAAATTTTGAGGCACAAAGATTGTGTATTGGATAAATTCAGGTCTCGTAAACGTAAAAGAGATTCGAATTTAAACTTTTTTCTTGATAGTCTTGATACTCTATCAAAATTATTAATTTTGGAGTCCACTTTGATTACCTTTCTTATAGTGTGATATGCTTTTCAAGTTTTTTGTCTAAATAAAGCAAAATATTAAAAATACTGTAACTTTAAAATGTTTTGTTATGTATATTGTAAATCAGAGTTAAAATTGATAGGATTGAGAGTTGAGCTTATAATTTTTTTTTTTAATGTCAAAGATTAGAGTAAAACTATATATTAATTAAATTAATAGATTAGACTGACATTGAGCTAGGTTTATTGGTTTTTTTTTTTAATAAACCCCTCAAAATTTTGATTATTTTTTAGGCCAAAAAACTATTTCTCACATAAGTTTTGATAAAATTACAAATATGTATATGTAGCAAATGAAAAATCCAAATATCACCTAAGTTTTGGTTTGTCAAGACACACCTATAAATTTTTTATTAGGGTTAAGGGGCAAAATTATTATTTTACTAGTAATATTAAAATAATTAAAATTATATCTTATTTTTCTCTTATGATTTAGAAAATTAATAATTTTCTCCTAGATTAAATTTTGAAAAATTTACTTTTTCTCTTTGGGATATCAAACTTGAAATTCGACCATTTTATCTAGTAAACAGTGGCCCAACAACAAATGAATAAGACGTCGTTGTCCAAATCTCTAAACGATGAAGCGTCATTCATCCTGAAAGACGTTTCGTCGTCCAACAATGCACTGCATCGATAGTCGATAGTCAGAGGGACGGGTGAAATAAAAACTTAAAGATTTAAGAGAAAAAACTCACTTTTCAAAATTCAGATATGAGGTAAAATATTATTTTTTAAAATTTGACAAAAAAATGAAATAAAATTATATATTTTTTAATATTATTATTAAATGATAATTTTACTATTATATTTAATAGATAAATTTAGAAATACATGAATATTTTAATTTTTTATTTATCGTAAATATATTTTTAAAATTAAACTAAAACTTAGGCGTACAATAGTGCTTGCCTATTTTTTATGCCCGTGGATTTATACCAGACCTAACAAACCCAACCCAACTGCCTTAAATGACTTGGCCCAACGTTTTCCCGCGTCAAGACCAAATAAACTTAAATTAAAAAAATATGTATCCTTTCTCTTCCACGGCTCCAATTCCTTGCTTCCATAACTGAACTCTAGCCCTCCTTAGAACCGTTCACCGTCTACCCTTTAACAAACACTTCAACAGAAAAAAAAAAAATCCCAAAATCTTTCTCATGTTAATCTTTTCTTTACATCATGCCCTCCCTTCACCTTCTCCTTTGCTATCTCCTCTCTCTTCTCACCATCTCCTTCGCTCACTCCCCACGAGGTAATTACAGTCTTTCCAATTTTAATTTAACAATTTCTTCTTCTTTTTCTCCTTATATCTTTTCTCTTACAATTCTCCTCAGGTTCTCTTAGGTACTTATATTGATTGCGGTGCTCTTTTGGGATCGACAATCAACGGAATCCGATGGCTCCCCGATACCGACGACATCTCGTGTGGGATCCCCAAGAACCTCTCCACTACCGCCACCGAAGCAACTCTCTCCACCGTCCATTCATTTCCCAACGAACTCCACGGTATATTTTGTTACGAATTTCCTGTGTTTCGCGGGGCGAGGTTCATGGTCAGGACTACGTACTACTACGGAGAGGTCAACGGCAAGGGTCCTCCTCCGGTGTTCGATCAGATGGTGGACGGAACTTTCTGGAGCGTGGTCAGCACGACTGCGGAGTACGAGCAAGGTTTGTCGTCATATTATGAGGGAGTCTTTTTGGCTCATGGAAAGACTATGAGTGTGTGTATCGGGTTAAATAATTATACGGACTTCGACCCGTTTATTTCAGCTTTGGAGCTTGTGATTCTGGAAGCTTCTGTTTATAACGCTACGGATTTTAGCAAGTATGTGCTCAGTTTGGTTTCCAGGCATAGCTTTGGCTACAATGGGACTCACAACATCAAGTAAGCTAATAATTTTCTTTTATCCCCCAATGTTTTCAAATTCGTATTAATTAGAATTCGGTGTCTGTTATTAATTTCTTATAGAAGAATTTGATTTTTTTTGTTTGTTAATATCTGAACGTGGGTTGTAATTTTGGAATCAAATAGTTTGCTTATCAATTTATTTGCTCAGAAAAATTTAATCATTGCGAAGATAAAAGTCTAATGTCAAATTGCTGAATCATACAGAATAAATGATCTTGTTGCAAGTTATAAGTACTAGTGTATTTGGAAGTGCTTTTGTATATTAAATATGCTTTCATATATTTAAGAATGCCTTTTTATTGCAGAGTTGATTGAAGTTCCTTTTTTTTTTTTTTCTATTTTTTCCCCTAAAATGCATTTAGGAGAAAGACTTGATAGGTGGTATGTGCTTCTTAAAATAAAAAAAAAGTAAATAAACACTTTTTGGATACTGGGAAACTTGTTTTTTCTTTAGAAGCATTCCAAATGCACTCTATATAAGTTTCATGAGATGACAGTCATGATGTCCAATTTAATATTTTGAACACCCTCTGTTATGTTGAATTTTTTGGTATCAACAGACATCCTGATGACAAATTCAATCGATATTGGGAGCCATTTGGAGACAATGCCCATATGGTAGCTGACAACAAAATGTATCTGTTTCTGGTTTCTGGAATCTTCCACTGAAGAAAATATTTGAAATTGCATTGGCAACTGGCCCAGAAAACTCCATGGAATTGCTATGGCCCTCAGTGTTACTTGCAAAGTCAAGAAACTATATTGCGCTATATTTTGCAGATAATCCTGATTCTTCCTCACTTGGGGCCTAAAGGATGTTTACATTATTATAAATCATGTACCACTCTGCAGAAACCTGAGTGTGAAACCAGATGGTGCTGTTATCTTTTCCCAACAATGGCCTCTTGAAGGTGCCACCAATATTACTTTGATTCCTGTTGCGGGTTCAAATAAAGGTCCTCTGATCAATGGTGGAGAGATCTTTAATGTGTTGGACATTGGAAGAAGAACTCTCACACAAGATGGTATGTTAAGTGACAGTGTTTAAAATATATTGGGCAAGTGAATAATTTTTGTTTCCCATGAAACTGTCATTCTTCTTCAACGACCCATTTGTGCCTGGTTGAAACTTATATTCAAACAAAATATTAAGAAAATGAGGTTTATGATTGAGAGAACCCAAAAAACAAAAAACAAAAAAAAAAATGTGATTTCCATGTAATTCAATATGATTGTATTGTCATGTATTCTGCTATGCACTGGGCATTATGACTTCCATATGACTTTACCCTTGGGTATGGCTCCAGAACCCCTAACATAAATTTGCATATCTTATTGCATTAGTAGCATTAGAAAAGTTTAAGAAGAACCTCTAGAACCCTCCACTTGACTGGAATGGTGATCCTTGTTTGCCCTAACAATATCCATGGACTGGAATTACATACTCTTATGGCCACCGAATTCGTGTAGTTACCTTGCAAGTTGGAACTAGGCATTACTGTGGTAGTGTGGTTATCATCTTTGCATTATATTATCATCTCTAATAACCCACTATTATCTGTTTTTTTTCCTTCTTTTATTTCCAGAAATTTGACAAATATGGGCCTGTTGGGAACATTGTCACCCAATATTTCCAGATAGTTAGCTCTGAATAGCATGTGAGTTGTCAGACAAATTTGCCAATTACTGAATTTTAGATTTAAGAATTTGCTGATTGAAGATCTCTTGTTAATGGCATCTTGCTTGGAAACAACAGGTTGTCTGGAATGATTCCTGATCTCAGTTCCTTAACAAAGCTGGGGAAGTTGTATGTTGTTACTTCTCTTCTGTTTTTGCATTAGTTTTTCTTGTTGTGCTATAAGTGAGCCATTTGATTGCACATGGAATTTGTCACTGAGCCGATATATAAAATGTTCTCATAAATTGAACATGAAATCCATTATCCCTGCAGTTATAATGCAGTAATTCATTTGTTATCTGGGGATTGTTATATATTTCTGCTTCCTGTTAGTTTGTGTTAATTTATCAATAACCAAAGAGATCATTTTTTCACAAATTTTTTGGAATTTATTTCAATTCTTTAATCTGATGTTGTTTCACATTAAAGGCTTTTGGAAGACAATCGATTCAGTGGAGAGATTAAAAAATCCCTTGGAAACATCACAGGCTTGCGTGAACTGTAAGTCGTGCTCTCACATATGCAATTAATGATTTCTCTACTCTGACTACTTAAACCTTACTTTAGTCTTACATAAAAGTATCAAAATGCAGGAATTTAATGCATAAAACCTGTTTGGTCTATGGTATATTTATAGGTCTTTTATGCCTGACTTCTTTATTAAAACTACAGAATCCTCAAGTAGTGTTTCTGATCAAAGTATTTGGGAAGTATTGATCTTCCACAGCTAAATTTGGGTTTATTTAAATAATGGGATTCTTTCTTGAAACATAGCGAGACTTTCAGTTAGTATCTAGAATCACTTTAATGATACAGGGAATATATATAAAATCTCCGATTGTATCTCTTCACATTTTGTAGATAAGCTTTTGATGCAAGGTTGGACAAATGCCTATACACCTCTTTTGCATTTCTTTTATGCCCACTGTATATGCCTGTATGACTTTCATACCAAGGTTTCAGCAGCTATGCTAAATCATATTGTTTATTGGTAAAAGAAGCACACTCACCTACATGGAACATTAAAACTAATGGCTGAATGTATACAAGCCTTTTTCACGAGGTGGTAACTACTTTATGGAAATCAGGACCTGCCTCAGTCAATGGGAGTTGATTTTTTGCATTCTATCATTTTCCAGCCCAAGTGGACAGTGTTTCAGCTTTTCTGGCAATTATACAAAAATAAGGTGCCCTTTTATTAGTGCTCCAGATAATAGTATGTCTGAGCCTTTATCTCATACAGCAGAAACAATAGATTACATATAGACCCCTTATGAGCCAATGCTTCACATTGGAACTTTTAGATCATCATGTCATAATTGATTTTTATATACAGAAGCTTCATAATGGGTTGGTATGTTGGGGAATTTTCAGGACATTGTCCGAACAAGTTTTTCTTGGGAATGATGTTAGCAAATTGATGTCTGTTCATAGGGATATAAATTGCCAAATGAATATTGCAGGATTACCATCTACAAGTCTAGTTTGTTTGTGTAGAACAGCTACCAGTTTACTTTGTAAGATCCATGCTTTGTTATCTGAGAGAATGATTCTGACAGGTTTAAATTTTAGTCTTTCACGTCCTTTTATTCATTTATTTACATTAAGTCCATTCCTTTCTCTGTTCTTATTGTTGATGCTTTTTACAATATATTTCAGATGCAGACTTGTTTTTTTCAATTTTTTATATTGCCAGATCATATTTTTCCAATTATTGCCTTGCATGACAACACAATTGGAAGGTTGTTTGGAGCATCTCTTTGCCATCTGGAGTTTTGTACTGGATTGTCGAGTGGAAACTATGATTAGATTCTTCATGTATCTGACAGAGTTCCTTTTGTCTTTCAGATTCTTACAAAACAACAATTTGACTGGTCAAATCCCAAGTAGCATCCTTAGAACAGCTGGAATAAACCTTAAGTGAGAGACTTCTCCTGGAAATCAACTTTCTTCTCCACCACCATCTTGAGCAAATGACTACGTTCACTATCAAGATGACAGCATTGTATTTTTCGAGGAACTTGATTTCAACAACTTGTGTGTGAATCTCTATTAACTACATGCCATAACAGTTGGTTCTGACATTTTTTTTTACCTTGCACAAAATTTGGAATTTAATTCTCATGCTTAGCTTTCTCTAGTTTGACCATGTAAAAGTTCATGAATGCAATTTGGAGCCTCTATAATTGTATACTTATAATTCTTGTCCATATGTGGTCAGTTTGGAAATTTTTTTTTTTTTTTTGGCTTGGCATAAATGGGTCTTGTTTTCGGATCGTAATTCACAATTGTCTCTGTGGAGATATTTTTTAATTTTATATTTAATGTTATTTTTTATGTTTATGTTACAAGTATAGGATTGTACAATGTATGCCCCATATGATGTAGCTATATTTTGTTTTTTTAATAGCTTCACAGATTGCAAGCAAATATAAGCATTTACCTGACTTCTTTTTTTTTTTTTTTTAAATCTCAATTTCTTCTGCTGCCACCTGATCGACACTTGATCATCTGACTTACACGTCGATTAAATTTTGTGAAATCTGGTTCTGAAATTTTGTTCAACCCTCTAAATGTGCTTCATCTGTAAGTAAGGTTGTGGGTGTTTGAAATTCTCTGCTATTGAAGGGAGCTCCATTGTCACCTGACAAATCCACTACCATTTCATTCAAAATGGTGGCAAAAAGCTGTTACATTTGAACTTGTGGCTTTTAAGTGAACTGAATAGTTGGGTTGGCCACTGGCAGGAGCTTGCACTTACAACAAAGGGGTCAGTCAGAAATCGGCTTTTTTTTTTTTCCCCTCAAAATTATGATTTGTGTAAGAATTATTTATTATTCTAAAGTAGTTGAATTTCCTTGATCCATGTAGGTTTGAAGGTCTTAAACGAGTTGAAGATGTTTTACTCAGTCGTGCAAAAGAGTAGATCGAGGTCCCTCACCTTTACAGAAAGAGAAGAGAAATTGAGCTGTATGGTCAGACTAACACAAGCATAGTCCACCTATCCCCCATTTACTTATTTCCTTTTTGGGAAAGGATATCTTCCTTTCTGATTTATAATAGAGACTCAGAGCATACGGTTGCCAAACCTTTCTCTTCTACCCAAAATAATTCATCATGCATTAGTGCAAACTGCTAACCGCATTGATCAGATTCTTCTGCCTGTGGCTTGTAGGACCCCATGATTCAGAATCGCTGCATATGCATGTGGCATGACTACTCACACACTTACGCCTATCAGTGACAGCCATAGAAATGCTGTTTCCATTAACAAATGAAAAGAAAAGAAATAGAGAAGATTTATTTTTCTAAAAGCATGCAATAAATATAAAAGTCAGCATTTACATAGTAATACATCTGATCCAACATTATCAAGATTAATCTAAGGAGAAAACAGAGAAAAATTTATCAAATGTAAAATGAAATTTGCAGAAATGAACATATTAGACAATACTAGATATGAGATGAAGATTCTGCTACTTGCAACTTTTGATTTATTTGATTCACCTCTCTAATCTTCCTTTCTTGAGGGGAAATAGAGGTGGCAGTGCACTGTTCTTCACTTGTGTGCAAATGGGTACATTTATCATTGGCCTTATTCTAATACTTGCTGATCTTGTTCTCTCCAGTCCCTTCTTTATCCTCTTAACATGCTTTTCTCTGTTCCGAGAGCCTTCTGTTTTTGCTTCTGTAGTAGCCACATCAGCTAGTGAGCTTGAAGATGATGATGTTGAAGAGGAAGAAGAAGATGGTGACAAAGAAGAAGCACGTTGCTTTTTTAACCTCAGCAACTCTTTCCATAAAACGGTGCATTTTGGTGGCCTTGGAGAAGGGTCATCATCAACAAACCAACTTACTCTAGGTTCAGCCGCTTCTTTGTTAACCTCTTCCTCTTCGGCATCTTTTGACTTCAAGGTGATCTTGTTGAGCTTTTCCGAATGCTGCATTTGCCAAAAAGGTAGGAGCTTTCCTTCAAAGAAAAGCTCATCTGCAGTTAGCATGGCGTGGCTACTGACATTATTGTTTGAAAGAAACTCAAATTCTGCATTGATTCTGGCCTTTTCTCTCTCTTTTTCTTGGTCTTTTTCAATGGTTTCAGAGTGGGGGCTGATGGAAATGAAGTTGTTTTCATCAAGAAATTCAGCAGAGAAAGAAATTCTGGGACTTGTGGGTGGTGCAGCAATGGATCTAGTGGTAGCATCAGTAGCTTGAACAATTTCAACAGAGACCATTTTGGTTGTGTTTTGAGGAGAGAAGAGAGAGAGTGATTTGAGCAAAGTGCATGAAGGCTCTGATTTATAAAGGGAAGAAAGGAGGAGAAGCTTTATTGTAATTTGCAGAGAAATTGTAATCTATTTGTCTTCTTATTGTAAGTTAAAAATTTTTGGACGGTGAGATTATTAAAATTAAGTGGTCTGGTGATGGCGAAACAAGTGAGATGAGGCTGTGTTTAAGAAAATGGAAACATCACATGGACACCTTGGGAAATAAAAAAGACAAATACTTTTTCACCTTTGTTTTTCATGTATTACCATTAATCCTTCCCTTTACTCTTCAAAATCTTAAAACCTAGTCTCATTGAGTAGTTTGGGTGGTAATAAAAAAAAATTTCAAGCATTAGAGGAAAAAAGTTTAAATCTTCTTTAACGACATTTTACGATTAAACTTTTGATTTATATGAGTTATGAGATCATCATTGCATTCAAAATTTTACTTATTTAATATAATTGTACATATCTTAAAAGAATAGGTTGATTTAAATAAGGTTTGTTTGTAACCAACAAAAAATTCAAAATCCCAAAAACAGTCTCATTAGAAGAAGACATGCCAATTAGCAATGGGGTTTTCATAAAAACTTTGATTAGAAGGAGAAAGATAATTATAAAGTTGTAAAATTTTTTTGAGATTATGATTTGGGTTTTAAGTAGTAATTAGGCAAATGGGGAATTGATTATTAATTTGGATTTTGGACTGGTCAAGAGAATAAGCTTTTTGTTAGTTTGACTCACTCAATTGGCTTAGTTGGAGTCCCACACATGCAGTCACATGAGACTAAGTTCTAGCCATGTGACACATTAATCATATATATAAACAGTACCATTTTCTTAACCAAAATGCCCTTCAAACACCTTGGTGAATTTTTGGTATACTCTGTAATTTTGTTGCTATACCATGGGCTTTCTTCTCATCTGTAGAAAGAATTCAAGTGACAGTTATCATGTTCAGTTGTTTAAAAGCTTCCATTAAGATTTGGACATCTCTAATTAATCCTAGACAGCTAATAAACATAAGGGTAAAATCTTCTGGGCATTCTTTATTTTATTGATATATTTTTATAGTGTGATTTGATTATTCATAAATATACACTGCACTTCCTATAGGGCAATTTGTGGTCCTGCTTTGTCTTCTAATAATGGAGGAAGGAAGCAATAATGTTGAAGCTTGACAGACTATCAATAAACAACAAAAACTAAATGTGATTCCAAAACCAAAATTAACATCAATTATGTGATGGCTGTGAGAGTTCAACATTAAGCCATTTCTATGTAATTCAACATCATCATTCCTCTTCTTGTCTTTACCAACTTGCTCTTTTTTTCTTGCTTTTCTTCTTTTTTTCATTGAATCACCAAAAACCCTTCATGGGTTTTTAGCATTTTCTTCAGAAAGGTCAATGCAATCTACTAGCAACGAAACAGAGTTTATGATTATGAGGAAAAGTGAGGGTTTTCTTTTTTAGTTTTATATATGTATATATATATTAAATTTGGTTTTGTGAACTTTAGCCATGAAAACAAGCAAGTGGGACAAGTTAATTTAGAATTGAAGCAATGATGAGGATGAGGGCTTAGTTACTGCAATTATGAAGAAAAAAGGGTAGTGGGTCAAAATCAAATGAAAAGGCAACAAGTTTAGAAGGGTTTCTCAAAAAGGTCTCCTCAAGGATTGGGGAAACACCCCCTGCACCCAAATACTTCAAAAAATAACAAACACATTCAAACAATTGACTGACATTACACCTTAAATAATATTATATATATACATTTTTTAATATACAATTATATATAAAAATTATATCATTATATAATTAAGTATTATTTATACTTAATTTAAAATTATTTAATTATATACTATTATATTATTTCTATATATAATTGTATACTAAAAAATATTTATATATAATTTTATCGTTTTTCATATATTATTTTAATTATATCATATGATAGGAAAATAATAAGTATGAGGTTGGAAAGGAGAATATGAGATTTTTGGACGCGAGTTAAAGTTTTGTTTTCCTTAAAAAAAAAGTAGGAAATACTTTTGTTTGGGTTTTTGGTTATTTCAATCAAACCACAAGGAGGACACGTCATTACCTGGAAGTTAGAGGGCTTCTTGAACGCTGTTTGTTTGTTTTATTTGGGAATAGGAATTGACCCTGAAAAGACTCCAATGCAAAGGCTTGGCAGTGGACCATATACACAAACTGAATGAATTTGGCTTAGTTCTGGTTTAATGCAAAAGCCTGCCTATCCAGTATTACTATTGCTAAGTGGAGGTGGAGGAGGGAGCCCACTGCTGTTTGACCATCACTCGCTTGATCAGAACAGAAGGCATCTATCTATCAGTATCTATCAAGTTAAGCCTAACCTAATCACTAAAGGCTGCATTGTATTAAAGTTGAAAAGTTAGTGGCAAAGGCCAACCAAATCTTGAAAACAATCACATCATATCTCGCAATCACGTTGGATGGTAATTTGAAGTCAGATTAAATTATACTAAATATAGCTGTTAAAATAGTAATTAATTTTTTTACTTAAATAATATATTATTATAATTAGTAATTTATTTTAAATTTTAAATTATTTAATTATATAATTATATTTAATATTTAATCAAATATTTAAAATTAGATTACCATTTTTCTTTTATAAAAAAAAATTTAAACTTATGCTTTTCTTTTATACATAAAACCATTTCTCTTGTCACCCAAACAAACATTCTTCGGCAATCCAACTGCTGTATCACCCCGGAATAGTATTGATTTGACCTGGGCCATGTCGACGATAATGCCAGAGGCGGCTTGGTCTACTCCAGAATTGCCTTGGGCCAAGCCAGGATCTTTCTTATTCACGCTCACAGTAATACCGCGCGCGTGCGTCCGTACGTGTCCGGCCACATGCTAAATTGTTATAATCCTATCCATAAGCTGCGTGTGGAAAATAAATAAGCTGGAATCTGATACTTTTCTTCTTATATTTATCCATACAACATGAATTTATGTTAACTTCTCTGAAAAAGAAGAAAATAAAAGGATTGATGAAGACCGCATTAATATCCAAAAGCCTAACTTAATTATCTGGAAAAAAGCAAAAAAGACAAAATGTCATTTTTTTTTTTTAATTTTTGTCGCCAACTCTCTCGTTTACTGTCACATTCTCATCCAATTAACACACCCAAAAACCCAATTGTTGGTTGCAGAGCCTCCACCGGCCTTCCTCCCATTTCAAATCTTCTTCCCATTCCGTTTGACGCCAACTTGTCCATCGGCCACAAAAACGAATTCGTCAACCCAAACATTGTTGCAATTGTTCTTGCCAGCTGAACTGTCATATAAATCCTATCATAAAAATACTTCGTTATGTCATTATCAATTGTCCGCTCCATGGGGTAGCCACATGCGTGGAACAAACGATTGGAGAGTATCATGGATTTTTCTTTGCCAAAATACCAATTTGGCGCAAGAGATTTCGAGCTAAAAACAATGGCAAGAACATTCTTATATGATTTGAATAATTGGTGAACAAGATCAACTGTTACAAGACTTGCACTACAACTCATGTTGGATAATTAAATTGAACACCTTGAGATCATTCCCTATCTTGTATTGACTCATCAGGCAAGCTAAGGCGGAGGAAGCAGTGACAAAGATCAAAAGAACCTGAGGTATTCAATGCCTGTGACTCAGATAAGCTGTCCTTCTAGGAGACAGTAATTCAGCTTCGAGAACTTATATCATAACTTGTAGAACATCTAGCTACAAATGGAATTATATTTTGCAAATGATCAAACACCAACGCCAGTTTCATTGAAGATTAAACTTTTTAACTCTTTATTTCAACTTAATTAGTTTGTCTAAAGATGTCTTAAGCCGACAGAATTATAACTAAAGAAAAGGCAAATATGCTTCAAAGATGACAGATTTCTACTTCAAGCTTTAATGTAATTATCACTTACAATAGATTAACTAGAGAGTTTTGACAACAACCCATGCAGCCACAAGATGGCTTATACATGTAGCAGCCATTTTGGCATTTTGTGGATGGCTTTAGAGATTTGGATTCTATAGGCCTCTGAGAATGGTGATTACGGATTAAAAGGCAGCTGGGAGCATAAATTTTAAGCAATATTGTAAAGCAATGCTCCACTAATATAATTATTTTGTCTGCCCTCATTAACCTTTCACCAAATCAACAGTTTTGCATTAATTATGGCTGTATAATCTTGTAGAATTAAGCAGTCTCCTCAGACTTAGTTTTGTATCATGCAGTATAGAATATAATGGTGAACATTAATACTGTAGAATTATTTCATTTTTACAATCACATGCAGCGACGTAGAAAGTGAAGGGACTTTTACGGAGGTACTGGTATCAATAATGTGTCCTGAAATGGCGCTGTTTAACATGAACCCAAGGCCCAGCCACGTGAACAGGAAGCGCAGGACCACCTCCATTTTAGTATTTGTGCTCTACCACGTGACTGCCTGCTTCCATTGCACTTCCAGATCTTCCTCTTCCTCCTGAAATAGGGATTTATCGTTTACTTACAATCTGGGATGGCTTCGCTGTCTCCTCGAGAAAATACCAAATGAAGTTTCCCAAAGAATAATGTAAATTTAATGGCATTTTTTTTTTTTAATTACGAAAGATAAAGCCTGGACTAATAGACCGACTAATCTGGTACATTTTCTCAATCATCAGGAGAGAGAGACAAGGTTAAGTTAAAAGGACAGCTTTTTATGGCGTGTTTAATGCCACAACTCGTAAGTAGAATGTGTTTGAGACGCATCAAACACTATAATTGATCGTTCAGGACAGTATTATCACCATCTATAAGTCTTCTTGTCTTGTCCCTCTCAACTAATATGTCATTGCAGGTCGTATCATGTGCCTACTCTTTCAAACTTAAATCACATCAAACTTCATCTTCTTATTTTGCTTTGCCACGGAAGCTGCTTTTCCAACTGCGAATATGACACTTCTTTTTTATTAGATTTTATTAGATGTAATCCAGAAGAGAAGTATACTTCACAAAGGTCAAGGGACTTTTTCTCACCCAACCTTTAGTACGTTTTTTAAATTATCGTTACAAGGTTTAAAAAATTTAAAATTTTATTTATGGACCAACTGTCACTAAAATATTTAAAAATTTAAATTTGTTATATTTTCTACTCTAAATTTTAAAAACTAATAATTTTAATTTAATTAAAGTTTTTTAATGTTCAAAAGTCATATCCCCTCCCCCCCCCCCTCCCTCCCCCAAATTTTTTTTTCACCCTTTCAATCACCATCTCTAGCATTGATAATCTCCTCTCTCCAACTTAAACCATTGGTCGACATAGAAACAACGATTTAGAGTATATTTTTTCATCTGAGATGAAAAGATTCGATGACAAAGAGATTCGATAATGAAAAGATCTAGAATCTCTTTGTCTTGTCGTTAAAGAGATTTGGGATCTCTTCGTCTCGTCGTCAAAAAGATCTGGGATCTTTTTGTCTCGTCATTGAACTAAAAATATCTATCAAGATATTCTCTTCGTATCTGATGAGGAGATCTGTTTTAGATCACTTTCTGTGGGTCTGCCAACGGATTAAGTGAGAGAAAAAATAGTCGACACCAAAGATAGTGGTCAAAAGGGTGAAGAAAAAATTTCAGGGGAGGGGGAAATTTGAAAAAAATAAATTTGAAGGGAAAAAAATAAATTTTATATTTTTTAATATTATTAATAAAATAACGATTTTATTTATATCTTTAATAAAAAAATTTAATGATAATTAGTATATAGATTATAAGATTTTGAATTTTTTAAAACCCACAAATATAACCTTCAAAATGTATTAAAATTTAAATTAAAAATAGCCTTCTAACTTTTAAAAAACTATTAAGAGTACAAAATTATATAAATTTGGATAAAAAAGCTCATAATTTTCGTGGTAGGCTTCTAATCTCCTACAACTATTTCTTCAAAATCCTACTAATTGAGGTGTTTGATTAAGAAATCGATGTAGTTTTGATTTGCAAGTATGAGATTTTGCCGTTGTGAAATTCAATTGTTGACATGAATGAAGAACACGTATCCAGTGAAGTGGTGACTAATACGGGTCAAAGGCTCGGGTGCATCAGAATTCAAAGCATGTAGAAATATTATACGTCGGTCCTAGATGTGGACTTAGATTTGAAAGATCTACAGATGAGCGATGATGACCAGTCCATTGTATGTAGCCCTTCTGATTTCTGAACCCAGAGAAACCACTGCTCATGTACGGTATCATTGTATCATAAAAATCATACAGTCTTCCGCATCAGTGCTGTGCCATTGCTTCCAAGCCATTAAATCAGTTCGGATTATTATGCTAATTATAACTTAATATGAGTGATTAAACTTTGTTTACAGTTTCATGAATTTTTCATTATTTAAAATGTTAAGGCCCTACACAGATACACTCGTTGAACAGAGAGACGTGTATTTCAAATTTGAAATATTAATACGTAAACTTCAGTGCTATTTCTCATAAAAGAGTAATAAATAATGCCACCGTCTTATCGAATCAAAAATTCGGAAGCCTCCATTTACTCTCACGCACATGGATGATTCCATTGCCAAGCAATGGCAGCCGAATTTGCTGCCACAAAAGCTAACTCTTTCATGCAGAGAGAAGATAGAATTGAAGAGAAAGGGACAAAAAAAGGAGCGCAAAATGTAAATGGATTTTGTTACGAAGGAAAAAGCCTGAAAGTTACAAATTCCAAGAAAATAACTTCACTAGGGTTACACGATAACTTCACGTGGCGGCCTTCATCTCATCAAAGCAAACTCCATGAACAGGAACATGATATATTGATTAGAATTTTGTGATTAATTAGATTTAATTTATCATCACAAGGTTAAATAATAATACTAATGATTAATCTTAAATTTCATTACTGACCAAGCTCTTGTTCATGGAGTTCTTGCAGTGAGCAATTGCACCTTGAATTGCACTCTGCAACTCTTCCATTGTCGATGAATTTGAAGAGTAGATGCCCCCGGCGTTGCCCCCACTGATACCTGCGAATCCACTTCGAGAGAGTATGCCTGAGTGACTTGGCGACGACCTCATCGACGATGGACAGCTTGAAACACAGCTTCTCCTTTTTGGATACCTTAAGTTTCCCGAGAAAGAGTGGGAAAATCCACTACTGCTTTCTTTCACTGTGTTTTTAGTAGATATGTTTATTTCTCTTACGGATCTCTCGGTTTTTATTACTGATCCTCCTCCCATTTTTTGCTGTTGTTTTTGAGCTAATTTCTCATACAATGGCTTCACTTTCTTCAGATATTTTCTTATCACCTCTTTGGCCGACGTGCTCATTCTTTTGACCGAAGAGCTAGCGATGTTATCTGTGTCGCGATTCTTCGAAGACTCCTTTTTGAACACGGACGAAAATCTTGCTAAAGAGAAGTACTTGTTTTTCTTGATCTGGCTTTGAAAACTCTGGCTGCCATTCAACCTTCTGAACTCGTCATCCTCGGTGACCGAACTCGGTCGTGACGAGTCACAGTCAGCAAGCAACACGAGGTCGCTGTTGAAGGACGAGTTGGATTCTTGAGAAGAAGCGCTACCGGTGGAGTCACGTGAGGCGGTGGTGGTTGTGTCGGAGGAGGACGAAGTGCTCGAGGAAGCTAAAAGAAGTGTACGGACCATGGAAATGCGAG
Source organism: Mangifera indica (assembly GCF_011075055.1). Lineage (NCBI taxonomy): Eukaryota > Viridiplantae > Streptophyta > Magnoliopsida > Sapindales > Anacardiaceae > Mangifera > Mangifera indica. The sequence continues at coordinate 17,870,872 of NC_058143.1, forward strand.
GAGAAAGATGGAGAGGTAACAGCTGACCCTTGTAGAAAAGCTCGTCGGCCGGACAAAGAGTTGAAGAAGACTTGTTGCGTGGAGAGATTGAAATGGTGAATTCGAAGTCCGAGGAAGACGATGACGAGAAAGAGTGCGATGGTGAAGGCGGTAGAGTTTGAGATCTTGTTGAATCTTTCTCCCTCCTCCGCCCCATCTTTGCGGCGAAAGCAAAAACTGAGAGGCGAGTTAAATCGGTGCTTCCTATATTACATCGTTAGACTTAAAAAATGGATCGTATTTGTTTGACTCCACGCGCTGTAGTAGCGTATTTACACAAATGCCCCTCTTTATTAATAAATTATGGAAAAAAGCTAAATTTATTGCTATTTTTTATAAAATACAAATTATGACCTGAAAATAGTTCCAATCATTGAATGGAATTGGAAAGTTTTTAGTAAAAACAATATATGGTTGAGATTTTATATAAGGAAATGAAAAATAATTATTTTTCTTGTATTTTGTGTTACGTTAAATTAATGTGGGTGGTTAGAGAAATGGTGGGGGCTCTTAGAAATAGGAAGGAAGGGAAGCACATGGAGTTTGAATTGAAACGTCTCTTTCTATCTGTGTGCAAAACGGGTGACCCGTCAGGCCGTGATTACCAGCAATTAGGTGTCACGTGCTTTAAACGTGAAATGTGGGGTTGGATCATGGGTTAGAAAGGTTAACATTAATATTTTAATTAAGGTAGCTTTATTTAAGCAAAATTTATAATTAATTTCGTTTAATTAGCGGCCAAAGGACTGTCCCACCCATGTTTAGGTGCTACTTCAAAATCATACCATAAGGTTTAAAAAAAACCAAAATCTACCTATTGATCAACTGAAATTAAAATGTTCAGTTAAATATAGAAATAAAATTATTATTTTATTAATAATATTAAAAAAATATAAAATTTATTATATTTTTCTCTCCTAAAATTTAAAAATTAATATTTCACCCCTCTAAAAGTTTGTAAACTTTGAAAAATCACATTTCTCCCCCAAAACTTTTGAATTTTTTTCTTCCCCTTTGGCCATTTTCTCTGATGATCTGGAAAGGACGACGACGAAGTTTGTTCACAAACAAAGAGATCTGGATCTCTTCGTCGATAAAGAACAAAGAGATATGGGCAAAAAGATTCCAAATCTCTTCGTCGACAAGGAGATTTGGACGCTTCGTCATCTCCTCGTCGACAAAGAGATATAGATCTTTTCGCCTAGATCTCGTCAATCTCTTCATCTCTGACAAAGAGATTCATTCTAGATTTGTCTACGTACGTTGACCAACGATTTAGGGTAGAGAGTGGAAGTCCTCAATGCCGGAGATGGTGACCGGAGAGGTGAAGAAAAAATTTAAGAGGAAAATATGATTTTTCAAACTTAGAAAACTTTAATTAAGAGTGAAGTTATTAGTTTTTAAAATTTAAAGGGGAAAAAATAATAAATTTTATATTTTTTAATATTATTAATAAAATAATAATTTTATCTCTTCTTTTAGCTGAGAATTTTAATGACAGTAACGTTACAAGTGAGATTTTAAATTTTTTAAACTCTATTATATAATTTTGAAAAGACACTTAAACTTGGGTGGGATATAGTCATTTTTGCCTTAATTAGCACAAAAAGGCCGCTGGGGTTCTCTATTTAGTAATTAGTATGGTCAGTGTTACAGTTGTACAGCCAATCCAATCCAATCCAATACCCATTTATTAATTTATTTTTATCTGGTATTAATCAGGTTTGACCTGTTGTACAGCTGTGTTTTGCCCCAAAAGGCCAAAAGCTGTGGATTTAGTTGTCATTAATTACTCTGTAATTTGGACTAATTTAAGTAAAAACTTCGGGAAGCTTGAAGAAATGGTTGATTAAGTTTTGAAAATTAAGATGAACGCTGGTTAATGATCGTCCGCTTAGTTGTTGAAGATCTTCAGGGCCAGTGCATCGACCTTGCATGCATGCGCTGTTGAATCATAAATTTCTTCAAAGCAACCCCACAGAAGCACGGAAACCAAATCTAATACGGAAGATAGAGGAGAAGAATTCAAGTGTGTATGTCCATCATCACTGGACATGTGTAATAATTCTATTGGTCTTTTATGGCTTAATTGATATCTCGATGTCACTTCTAATGGCCAAATGACTATTTCCCATCTAAGGTTTGATGTTTTCTCAAGTTTCCACCTTTTAATTATAGAAACACTAAACACCCATCCATGACCGGTTAGATTTAACAAAACTCTAACGGTGGCAAAGGTAAAATCGTCATTTTCTCTATAATATTAAAAATAAACTTAAATAGAATCTATTTTGCCCCTCTAAACTTTAAAAATTAAAATTTTTCCCCAGTCTAAGTTTTAAAAAATCGCAGTTTCACCCTAAGGTTTCTTTTTGAAATCTCCGGCGACATCTCCGGCTCCATTGCCGACGGTCTCTCCCTCCCGAAGTATCCTCTCCTTCCGACGATCTCTTTCCTCTCATTTGGACCCCCCATCGGATCGGAGAAGCCGTGGAAGACGAAGAACTTCGTCGGGGAAGACGAAGTTCTTCGTCTTCCCAGTCGTCGTCGTCTTCATCTTCCAACTGTGATCAGACTTAATCTTCGTCTTCATCTTCCAACTACGATGAAGAAAATGCGATCGTCGTCGTCAAATAAGTCGCTGGGAAGACGATTTCTCTTCCCAGACGACTTATCTCTGCGTCGGATGAGTAGTGCAAGAGTTTAGGGCGGCCGTCGGTGGAAGAGAAATCGTCGGGAGGGGAAGACGGCCGGTGATGGCGCCGGAGAGATAAACTCTAGGGGGGAAATGCGATATTTTCAAACTTAGCTTAGGAAAAAAATGTTAGTTTTTAAACTTTTAGGGGGGAAATGAGATTAAATTTACCACCATTAGGGTTTTGTTAAATCTAACCAATCATGGGTGGATGTTTGGTATTTCCATAGTTAAAGAGTGAAAACTTGAGAAATCATCAAACCTTGGGTGGGAAATAGTCGTTTGGCCCACTTCTAATTGGTTTGGATGTACTTAAGATAAGGATGACTACCATAGGTGCTCTCAATCACAGTTAGGGCTGGATTCGAACCGAGCTGAGCTCGGCTCGTAGCCAGTTCGGGTTCGGCTCGGTTTATTTATGGGCGGCTCAAGCTCAACTCGACTCGATTCGAGTTCAGCTCGTTTTTGTCTCGGCTCGTTTTTTGCTCGGTTCGACTTGTTTTTTATATCAAAACGACATCGTTTTTAATATATATGAATCAAAACGACGTCGTTTTGTATAAAAAATTTAAAAAAAAAATCTATCGAGCCAATCTGAGCCAGCTCGAGCTCAAGCTGGCTCGATTCGAATCCAGCCCTAATCACCGTCTTCGTATCTATAATAGATATCAATTTTTATCTGTGTTATGGGATAAAAAAAGATTTTTCGACCCTTCTCTTTCAATGAAGAACAATTCCATTCTCATTCACTTTCCATCTTTATTTTTATTAAAAAAAATAATCCCTTTTTCTATTATTTAACTATAATAAATAATAAAATAAATTAAAATTAAAATTAACATATTATTTCAAATATTATAAATATTATATATAAGTTATTTTAATATGTGTAACAAAAATATAAATAAATTTAAAATATATAAATATTTTAAAATTATAATTATATACTAGTATTTTAAGTAAAAATATTAATATAAAAAGACGAATATGTGGATGGGAATGAGGGCAAAGCAGAGAGGAGATACATATTTCTCGGTCTCTAATTACAGAGATAGAGATCGATTAGATAAAGATAATTCGTTTTTATCTCTTCATCAGACGAATATAGTTTGTCTTGTCTTACAAAATTGATCTTATGAGAATGCCAATGGGAGGAGAAGATGATGATAGGAAGATTGGTCGACAACTGAAATGACATTTGGTTGCTAGAGATAAAAGAAAAGACTATAGAGGGAAAATATAATTTTTCAAAATTAATTATAATTAATTTTTTAAATTAAGTAAAAAAATTATACAAATTTTTAGGGTTTTAGATTTAATGGATAATCTTACTCTTATTTTTAATAAAAAATTATAATAAAAATTAATTTATGTGTAAATATTTGAATTTTAAAAATACCATATATATGTTTTTTAGAATAATCTAAAACTTGGGTGGGTAAGAGTCCTTTTGCCCTTAATTTTTTTTTAAATCAATGCAAAAAGATTATGAAATCAAGTTCGAAGGCAACATATTTATGTTATTTTAGTATTATCAAAAATAATAAAAAATATTTTTATCTTTTCAACGTGGTTATGCCAAAAATAACATAAATATGTTGATTCGAAGATTATGTTGATTCAATTAGGAAAGACATTCGTATCATATCCCATTTAAAGTCTGTTATCACAATTTATAATCCATCATAGAATCCTGATTCAATTATATAGGTTCAAATTAAATCTTAACACAACCATCTTAAATTGCCATCGCAAGTGAGGTTTATATGTATAAATTGGAAAACAAATAAAGTTGTTAATTAAATATGTAAATTTGTTTTAGATTCTATCAGAATTTTTCAATAGAGTTGTAAAAGATTTTTTTAACAAATAATATTAAAACTTTAAGTTTAGATTAATGTCTATTTTTCTAATTTATTTTTTTTGGGTGTTTGGCTATGATCTTATTTAAAAAAAAAAAAAAAGAGAGAGAAGGTTATTTAGTTGAAGTCATCTTAATTGTTTGTATGTTGTGATCCAAAAATAAATTTATGTCTCAAAAAAAGATACAATAAATTTGTTTAGATCGTAATTCAAGACAAAATGATTTGAAAAATGCGATACAACAAAAATACAAAATTGAAGATTAGGTTCACACACCAATGACTAAATTAAAGCATAGAGGTTCATCTAACACTTATTCTCAGTGTGCACCTATAGTTCGAGATTCGACATAGGGGGTAAACGGGCCGTGTAAGCTCAATTCGATTATAGTCGATTTTGAAATTTAAACTAAACTTAATTATAGTCGACTTTGAATTTTCTGTTAGTCAACTCAATAAACTCACGAGTTCATGATCCGGTTTGAGTAAAATATTGATAAAATCTTAAAAATTTTATATCTTATATTTATACATTTATGTAACTCTTCACATCGGGATCCTACCATTAAAACATCCAACATTCTAAAAACTACTATAATGTTTTTTTTTCTTTAAATAAATGCAAAATCAATCCCAAAGTGCCATAAATATTATCCAATTACTCAAAAACTTCATAAACATAAGGTAAAAATAATCCAAATGCTTGTACATAACTAAAACAAACTAAACATCATAGAAACACCAAAACATAATCTCATAAACAAAGTCCCACTCATGTATATTATTCAGTAAGTATAAATATCTATCATACGGTAAATAATCCCCATTTTTTCCCTTTTATATATTTTTTTATTTTCGTCACATAACTTTTATCTTAACCTTTTCTTATATTATATGAAATAAATCACATGTATGTCACTTAATCATATATGGTGAAGTATTTATATATTATTTTCTCTTTTCTCAACTTTATGTTAGCCAGGTAAGTTAGAACAAATATTTAACACCTTGGTTATATGAGTAACTCTCTTTAAAACCAACACATAGTATGTATGAATTGATCCTAACATTTCTTTATAAACGCTTATTTATGTGGTGGATTGTTGCTGGCACATGGTTTGGACAATCGCCACATATGATGGTGTGAGAGTGTGATGGAAGGGTGGGTCAATGATGGCTAGTGATGGAAGTTGCAATGTGCCGATGGTGGGTGCTAGTGGCAACTGTGGTTGTGTTCGTGGCAGTGTGTTGTTGGCTTGGGAATGGTAGTGGTTGGAATTTCATGGCGATTGTGGGTGGTCTTCATAGCAGAGAAGGGAGTTGCTTTGCTGGGATCCCACTACAATTCCAACTTGGCTGCAAAACGACGTTTCTATTAACCATGATGAAAAAAGTGGGTACAAACTGTGAGTCAATTTAAGTAGAAATATTAAAGAATAAAATTTAACATATTTCATTGGGCAGGCCTGTTATTCGGTGGGCACCAACATTTGGGCCTTGTGAAATTGGAGTCTACAACAGAAACCGTACAACATTTGGAAAATGCGGATTGGGTTAGCTAAGCCCTAAGCTTTCCTGACAAGACCAAACTTCTTACCTCACCAAACCAAACCAAACCAAACAGAAAGAAGAAAAGGAAAAGAAATACCACTGCACCACCGAATATTTAGATAATCGTCACAATAATTAAAGTCGTCTTTGCTTAAACAGCATAATTCATCATCTTTTTCTTTTCGTTTCTTTGACTATTTACAGGCTTCTTTCTTCTATTTTGAATCCCGATCACGGAGCTTTCTTCATCTCTTTCTCTGATAATCCGGTAACGATGACTGTCTGTTTGAATATCTTTTGATTTGTCGGAATTATTTTAGCCAAATTTTTTTGCTGATATTTTTTTTATTGGACTTGCTATATTTCTCGCGTTTCGTGCTGCTTGGGCGTAGATCAGTTTACGCAGATCGATGCTTATAGTTCTCTTTTCAGCTTTTAAGATGTTGATTTTTTTTTTTAATGTTATTTTCTTCTCTAAAATTATTTGCGACGTAGTAGATTGTGTTTTCGGGAAATTTATTGACAATTGTGGTTGACCTGTTTAAAGATAGATTAAATCGGAATCAACCGTATATAAAATAGTTATTGAAGCTGGTTATTTATAACTGATTTAATTTTTGACGAAGTTCTGTTTTTATTTTCCCTTCCTATATTTCATTAACGTTATTGTATTTGGTGTTATTTTGGAAACAGTTAATTTAGGGTTTTGAGATAATATTTAGACGCAGTCCCTTGGAAAACACGAAATGGGATTCTTTTTATGGAAAGGTCGAATTTCAAAACCTTCGAACTGAAGGTGCTTCGTTTGGATTTCTAACAAGAACAATGAATTATATCTAACTTATAATTGGATAGACCCTAAGCGTTATCAAAACTTGCAGTAACAGCATTTGATACAATTGAAAGATTGTAATCTATCATCTGGGTAAGGGATATGTGAAGATAGGTAGCGGCTTTTCTTTTTTTAATAATTAATTATTGCTATATTTTTGACCATTTCTTTGAACAGGGACAATGTCTTTTATGCGAAATTACCGGCCACAAGGAGATGGCTACCAAGATAGCCGGTGGTCCTCTTCCAATAGAAATAACTTCATCAATAATAGTAACAGGAACAAAAGTTGGAATTATAATCATGTTCAAAACTATAATGGTTTCCAGGACTACTCTGGGAGATACTGGGAACGTTTTAATAATTTTAATTATGTTCAACCAGACAATGCACCATCATACAAGAGGAGAAAATTTTCAGCTTCATCTTGGGCAGATAGCACAATGAACTATTTGCCACAGCCCAAGCGATATGAGAGTGCTGCACCTTCAGTCTATAACTATTTGGTTCCGCCTGCTTTGAAATCTAACACTGAGGTATCTACATCAACAAGTTGTAAACGTGACCGCTCAAAATTGGATGATGAAGAACCAGTGTTCATGTCAAGGGATGAAATTGAGAGACACTCACCTTCAAGAAAAGACGGTATTGATGCAGTACGTGAAACACATTTACGGTATTCATATTGCGGGTTCATTCAGCAGCTTGGAAACCAGCTTGACTTGTAAGCTCTCATCTGCAGGACTTCATTTTGTGATTTTTCTTTTAGAACTATCTGAAAGGATTCTGTAACCTATTACTTGTGGTGATTATAATATTCGTATTCTGTTGTTTTCTCCCACCCTATCATATTAACAGTAATTTTATGCTACAGACCACAGACCACTATTGGCACTGCCATGGTTTTATGTCACCGGTTTTTTGTCCGCCGATCACATGCCTGCCATGATAGATTTGTAAGTCATCCAGAAGTTTCAGTATATGTTCTGTTATTTCTTTTCTTGGAGCCTTGTTTCCAAGAAGAATTAATCTGTGTAACTGTGTGAGAAAAAACTCATTCTACTTGTTTTATGGTTGTAGTTTCTGTTGATACATATTTTTTAATGATTTGAGTTTTACACAGTTGATTGCTACTGCTGCTCTCTTTCTTGCTGCAAAGTCTGAAGAGACACCTCGTCCTCTAAATGATGTTGTGAAAGCTTCTTCGGAAATTTACCATAAGCAGGATATTACTCTGTTGTCTTATCTGCTTCCTGTTGTGAGTGGTTTCTGAACTCCCTCTGTTTTAATATGTAAATAGAGGTTATATGAACAAGTGTTAGACAATTTTGTTTCATGGATTGACTGCTTCATTAGAGTTTCCAGCTGATTTGTTTAACTCTTTTTATTAAATTTTTAGAATTAAAGCTGTCTTGTAATCATCTTTATCTATGCAGAACTGTTAGAAGACTCTCAAGGATTCTATTCAATTATGCATTTCAACATGCCTTCTAGCATGATGTGAACTTAAGAAAATAAGGTTTTTAGTATACTGACATGAAATAAATTTTGTATCAAACAGGACTGGTTTGAGCAGTATCGGGAGCGAGTGACTGAGGCTGAGCAAATGATACTGACCACTCTAAATTTTGAACTAAATGTGCAACATCCATATGGTCCTCTGACATCCATTCTTAACAAATTAGGTCTTTCGCAAACTGTTTTGGTGAATGTGGCATTAAACCTTGTTAGTGAAGGGTAAGTTCACAACTTTCAATGTTTTCAATGATCCTGTAATTTTTTGAATGCTTTTATCTGACAGGTACAATGCATTTGTAATGATTACTTCAATTAGATTTACAGATGCGACTTTCTAGTACATGTTGTTCACTTTGATCCTATACACTCTGGTCTTTTTTTTTTCACTTTTGTACTATGATTCTGATTCTGCTCTCTCCTCAGGTACCTGTTTGGTATGGATTATTTTGTAGTTGGCTGGAGTATTTCAACTAGGAACCTAATTTAGGAACAAGGAAGTGATCTTGCATCTTGATTGTGTATATCTTATATATATGGGCTAGTGGGTGTTTCAGATCACAACCAGTTAGCCGACTGAGATTTCGGGTAGTATGGGCTTGGAGGATACACTTCCACTCTTTTATGGTTAAACTGTGTGCTAATTGTGTCAATCATTTTCTTCTTCAGAGCTGCAACTCTGCATAGTTATTCTGGCATGGGATATTGATTCTTTTGGCATGACACAATATTGCAGGGGCTACACATGATTAGCTTGCTCACGTGTTTGAATACTGTTAGCTGGCGGATTGATGTGCTGTTCATGGAAAGTTTTGTTTTTAAGGTTGAAGTTGACCTGCTGATGTATTGTTGATCACTTTAAGCGGCATAGCCTATAAACTTGGTCTGGGATAGTAAAGAAAACCGCATAAACTCTGATGCCAGCCAAATTTTACTTTTAAATTCTTCTTTTTTTGAAGTCTCACTTTTATTTTAAAAAAAACTCTTATCTGGTATTTTTACAAACTCAAGATTTTGAACTCCAGCAACTTCTCCTCGTGCTGTTTATTCTCATTGATATATACCAAAACCATTGATTTAAAGGAGACTAATATTCATATATTATGTTCTTGCCCACAATTGTTTTAAGGGTCTGCAGTTTTTTTATATATTAATTTACAATCGTACTATAGTTTCATTTCTGTTAAACTTTTTTGGAGAAATTAGTGTTACAAAATTTTCAAAATATTACTGGGTTTTTTAAATGAAAATTCTTGTTGTGTGTGTATATATATATGATAAAATTTTTTTCAACTCTGTACAGGGCTACTACTCTGTTTTTGGTATCTGCTTAATAGCCCAGATAGTATTTGTGTATGATAGTTTAGCCCAAAATACTGTGTATTTTTTGCTTAATTTGCTTTTTTTTTTCTTCAAAAAACCTTATATAGCACATGAAAGAACAATGTTCTGAAATAGCAGAGGGTGGGAAAGATAAAAAAATGAAGGATAAGGCATCTTTGATGAGAGAAAGAGAAAGAGGGAAAAAAAGCAGGGCCTTGTAACTAATAAAAATAATTTATTGAAAATCTTTCATCAATTTTGCTGTGGGAATATTTCAGTTAGTATTACTGTAGAACTTTCAGGTTCCTGTACCCATTACCCCTCTTCATCCGACTTATCCTTTATTGTTTTTATTTTTCTCCTCTCCATCATAATATTTCTTATATGCAAAAGAAATTTTTGTCTAATCATTTGTTCTTATTGTCAAGACCAATTATATTGTATGCTGCAAAGGTGAAGTAATAGATGTTTGATCAATTTTGGCCAATTATTGGCAATTTGTCAATGCTTAGTTTTTTTTCTGGGTGGGTGTTAAATTATCCATGATTTTCTTTTTTTTTTTTGGGTGTCTAAGATGGAATCAGGATTTTAAAGGGCTTTTAATATGTTGTGTATCTTATGTGGGTATTTTCCCTCAAACTTTACAAGTTATGTGTCACATTTCTTGATATCTTAATTGCTTGTTAAACATCTAAATGGGTAAGATTTGTGATGATGTCAATTCATACTATCCAAATTGGACAAGTAGGATAGAGAATAAGGGAACTAAAAGTGCTTGCTTCCTAATATAAGCACAAAAAATGTATTCTAGATTCCCCATGCATGCACTAACTTGTGCACACAGATACAGACACTTGAATAGTGGCCTATAAGTTGATAATGTATTTCTTTGAACTACAAAACGAGTCATTGATTTCCATGCTAGGCATAATAGTGCTGGGGTATATTTGCTTGCAGTTCATGCTTTTCCTCATTCTCCCATACATTAACATTAGCACTTTGATTGTTTTTTCACTACTTTATTCTGTTATTTAACATCATTATCATGTTCATCAACTAACTATGGGTGGTCATTGACAGAAGACCTTATTGCAGTCCTGAGGTAGGGAAGGTGTTATATAGAACTGTATAGGAATCTGTATTTTTGTGGGCTGACCGAACATACCTGTGCTAATCACTTATCTTAGCTGCATAAGCTTAGATTTGTCTGATTGGTATTGTTTGGCTGGTTCTAAGGTCTGAGCCAACAATATATAGACCTTTAGGCTTTTGCTACATTAACGGCACCATATTTGAGGACCTATAGCTAAAAACAAGTAGAGATGAAAGTATATGTTGCAGTTCAGAAATTAAGTCTTTAAGCCTTTAGCTGTGGTGGGTTTGAGCTGTCATTTCTTTGTAGTTTCAGGCATGGACTGGGAGTTTCTGGTCTGAGTTATATATTGCAGGAAATTATCAGCAATTTGAATAATAATAATTCATAATATTGGCCTGGTCCATGTCCAGCCCTACTTTCCAACTGTTGTGGAGTTCTTTTATTTTTATTTTTTAAATCATACCTTTGTAAGTGAAGACAGTTGCATATTTACAAAAAAGGCCACTGTCCATAATGAGTGGACAGTGGCCTAATCAAACCTGAAAATTGAAGTCACTTGTTACTCCTAAAAAAAGTCATTTTTTGTGTATCATGATTAATGACAGGAGTCAGATGAGGTGGTGACTTTAAGGGGCAATTTGTCAAGTCATTGCCCTAATTTGATTGGCTAGTACGATCTCCCTTAAGAATAATAATCTTCACCTTGCTTTCAAACAGAAATAATTTTCTTTTGACACATTTTTTCTCGCTTAAAATATAATTTCCAGATCAGAGGTTAGCAAAACTGGTGGAACATTAGAACTTTCAGAGAGAAGACCTGAGTTCAAGCCTTTGCCACGCTTGTGAAACCTTGATTTGAATTACTTAACAAAATATATATATATATATATATATATGTATGTATGTATATAATATTTTCAATCCTGGTTACTGTATATCCTTGGGGTTCTCTATATGTAAACCCTTGTTTAATAATCAACTATCATTAACAGTTTGGAGTTGAAGATGGTGTCAATTTGAGATTTGTAGTACTACTGATTTTCAAATTTGATGGATCACCTCAGGCTCTTCTGTGTATGTATCATGGAGGCTGAATATATATTTTAGGGGCCTGAGATGCAAAAGATAAATTGACGTCAAAATTTATATAATGTTCTCTGCCCCTGGATCTTACTATCGTAATATTATTGAAGTTCTTACACAGATAATATAGTCTACCTACTTTGTTATGAAAATAAATATAAGAAAAAAAAATATTGTAAAGTAAAATTTTCATTTAGTTTTATCTCATGTGATAGCCTTCAGTTGAGGATTTGTGTAATATGTATGCTCCGGAAGCATCACAGCATGTGTGTCGACAAGCCTGTCCAACTGATCGGAAGAGACAAACACTTGTCTTGAGAAATTTAACTGTTGACAATTTTGTTGCTCCTTCCTGTTTGCTTTGTTATTTTATTTCATATGTTTCTGGAGTTAAAAGGCCCCTGCAGCAGAACTGGGTCTGGGAGTTGATGTGTTCTGTAGATGAATATTACATGTTTGCTATAGTTTTCGTACTCTATCAGCAATCCTGCAGAGATTCTTGGAATATATTCTACCTGGATTGGTGCTTTTTAGTTGGTAAGAAAAAAATGACTTGGAACCAGTGCTTGATTTTCTTGTTCTATAGCTTTTGAATTTAATGTCATAGTTTATCTCATGCACCCTTGTAGCGATATGCTTTCTGTCAATGTGGCAATATAAGTAGAGGATGTTGCCTGTTCATATTAGTGTTGCCGCAGATGGTTTGACATTTTCTCCTGTGTTCTAATAATAGTAATTTTGTTATTGTCATGAGTTATTAAAGTTTGCTGTTGTGTTTTGTAGGCTTCGGAGCTCATTATGGCTTCAGTTTAAACCTCATCACATTGCTGCTGGTGCTGCCTACCTTGCTGCCAAGTTTCTAAATTTGGATCTTGCTACTTATCAGAATATCTGGCAGGAGTTCCAGACCACACCGGCAATTCTTCAAGGTATTATTTTCACTATTTTTAAATATTTTAATGTTGTATTTGTTTAGATACAAACCACCGATAATAATGTGAAATGAGCTTTGCAATTATGCGAAGTTTGAATTATTATAAACATGGGAAGTGGATGTTAAGAAGCTTTGAGAAATTTTCTTCTTTTAAGTAACACTAAAATTCACGTCCATAATTTATTTTATTTGTAAAAACCTGTCTTCCGAGATTAAAATTTTCACTCATGTCATGCTAAAATTGAGCTATGATAAATTTCATCTTTTGGTGTATTTCCCAACCTTATGTCTAAAATTTGTTGAACTTCTGAATTTTTGATGCAGATGTTTCAGAGCAGTTAATGGAGCTCTTCTGATACGAATAAAACTTTTGTAGTAGTAAAGAAAAAAGGTTTTTCTCCTGCCAGACTTGAAAATCCTTGCTGTAAAAAAGGGGGAAAGGAGGTGTGAAGAACAGGTGCGGCGTCTTACCATCCCTGGTGCAGGCATGGCCGTGCAAAAAGTGAGCCACCCTGGGACGAATGATACACTTTTGGAATGTGGTAATATGTGTGCATTCTTTTACCAAATCAGGATACGCTTATCGGTAGAATGCAGAATGTAGAACGAGAAGACTGTCTTAAAAACGATTGGATATGTTGATGTCTTCTTTCTAAACTGGCTGCTAAGATATTTTGTTGTATGTATAAACTTGTGGGAGCGTTGACAAAATTCAATGATGATTCTTTGCCTAACTCTACCGTTTTTATTTTTAATTGTCAGCGTAGCCAACAGCTGAATAAATATAGCCATTGGGCCATGCCATCTATTATAGTGATACGTGAAAGGCGGAAGGCCTATTTCCAGTCAAAGTTTTAATGCAATTTAAAGATAAATATTCGTAATAGAATTTAAAAACTTAAATATTTATTTATAAATTAATTTTTATTAATATTTTTAATTAATGTAGAAGATAAAATTTTTATTTTAATAATAATATTATAAAAATATATACGTTATTATATTTTTCATTTTAGGTTTTAAAAATTAACAAATTTTGAAAATTTTCATATTTTTTCCAAACTTAGAGATTTTATCTTCTTTCTATTTCAGTTGTCTCCTTCAACTTTTGAAAAATTTAGTTTAACTCTCTCTTTTCAACTTTGGAGTACTAAAAAATCTAGTGATCTCTCTCTCCATTGATCGAATTGACATTGACCTTTGTTTTTCTTTGGTGACGATGTGACACGATTTCTTCTTTGTAGGGTTTGTTGTGCAATATATCAAATATCTATTCGTCTTGATGAAGAGATCCTTGTCTATGTCTCTTCATTACACCACTTGAGTTAGCCAACCATTTTGATAGTTGATCAAATAGAAAAAAAAAGGAGGAGTCAGAAGAGGCAGGTGGTGCCCACATGAGGGAGAAAAAAAACTAAGGTTGGGGGGAAATAAATATTTTTCAAAACTAAAAAATGTTTTGGTAAGGGTGGACATATTAGTTTTTAAAATTTTGGAAAGAAAATGAAATAAAATTATTTATTTTTTAATATTATTTTTAAAATAATGATTTTACTTTTAAATATAATAAAAAATTTTAACAAAAAATTAATTCATGAGTGAATATTTAGGTTTTTGAAACCTTATGAGTGTTTATTTGTCTTCACATTAAAACTTAGGTGGGAAATAGTCTTTGACTTACATAAAAACCCTAAAGAGGTGTTTGGTTAAGAATATTAAAGATTACTCTGATAATCTATATTTTATTATTTACATTATTTTTTATGATATGATAGGATAATCTGATCACCACCTCCACTTTAGATATTAAAAGATTATCAAAATAATTTTCATTTTATTATAACTATATTTTCATTTATTAATTTTTTTAACATAAAAATAATCACATTTTTAATTAATATAACAAATAACATAAAAAATATTTTTAAAATAATTACCACAAAGTTATTTAAATAAAATAATATATTAATTTTTTTAATTATTATTAATTAAATATAATAATTATTTATACTTACTTAATTTCATTCTATTTTATTAAATATAATAATAATTTTTAAAATAATTTATCAATTTTTTATTTTAATAATAAAATATTCATTAAACAAAACGCATCATTATGTGTTGGCATTATAAATTTTGAGCATTATGATCAACATTGGTATGAATATATGAATAGACAGATGAGCATGAAAGAAAGCCGTTTACTATCACTGGCCCACATGCACTAAACCTGCCCACGTTCCAACCGCCACCAGCCACCAGCCACCCATCCATTAGGCCGTGTTTCCAGAAGCACAACCTTGTCCAGGGTTGACGAACTCCAACTTTGACAGTTAATTTTTTGGACCATTTATGTCTTCACATTGATACATTTTAGGATCAAACCATACATTTTAATATAACGTGTGTCTTCATCTCTTGTAAATAATTTCAACTTAATTGCTTCTGGAGATGGCAAAAGATTTAGCTATTGACCAAATTAATAATACCATTTAATAATAATATTATTATTAATAAAAAGCAACACCTTCTAAATTTTCAATTTTGACAAGACAACTACGACTCCAAAGCGGTATGGAGATCATGTCATGTCATGTGTTCCAGAAGTTCCAACCTTTTTTTTATGTTCAAATAATTAAAATACGTAATAAAACTGAAATCCATTAATATCTGTGTGTCCCAACGCCAAGTTTTATCTCAACCGTATAAGCTCGTTATCTTCCTTAACTCGCGTGCCTTTCGCTCTGACTTTGCAATTTCACGAGAAACAAACAGAAACTCGTACCAACTTTATTCCTAAATTAAAAAAAAAAAAAGGACAAGATTGTAGTAGTCTAGCTTATGGATCATTCAGCTGCTGCTCAACGTCGCATAAAGGCCATTCAAGCTCACCTCATCTCCTCTGTTGATTCTGCTTCTCAACTCTGTCATAATCTTACAGCCGGCGAATTCGTCTACGGTAAACTATCTCTCTGCCTTCACCTCCGCGTTTCTACGTTACCTAGCTGTGCCTGTTTCTGCATTTATATGATTTGATTTTGGTGATTTGTAATTTGTGATTTGTGTTGTTTTTTAGTTACGTGCTTGGTATGAAGCTAAACATTTTTTTTATTGTTGTAGGATTATTGTTTTTGTTTGATTCTGAGTCTGTTAATTGGTAGGAGTTTCCAGTGCTGGTACTGTGGGGTCACCTCTCTTTTTTCAATATATGAAAAGTTCTAATGTGACTTATGTGCTGTGAGCTCGAAAAATTTTCATGGGACCGAAGAGGCACTTTAAAATGAAATAAAATGTAATCTCTGTCACTGATTGGAAGTAAATTTTTTTTCCTGTATTGAAAGCTTAATAATTGTATTACATCATATGGTATATATGAACTTGTATGGTATAAAAAAGTTTTTTATATATTTTGATCTGTATTGGTACAAATATATATAACTATACAAGAGGCTAAATCTGGTAAGAATCCTAGAGAATGAAAAATAATTGACAGCTTTAATTGACAACTATTCATTAGCTATTTTAGGAAACTAAAATACAAACAAGTCACACTAATTCAGCCTAATTAACCCGTGAATCTTGCAACACTCCCCCTCAAGCTGGCTTGAAGATGTCTTCCATAGCTAGCTTGCTAACTAGAAGTTCAAATTGTCCCTTGTGTAGCCCTTTGGTGAGTATGTCTGCTATTTGATTTGTAGTTGGTACATAGGAGAGACAAATTAACCTACTTTCAATCTTCTCTTTGATGAAGTGCTTGTCAACCTCAATGTGTTTCGTTATGTTGTGTAAAACCGGGTTGTGAGCGATTGAAATGGCTGCCTTGTTATCACAATATACTTTCATAGGATAAGACACCGAGATCTTCAAGTCTTCAAACAATCTTTTCAACCAAATTGCCTTGCTAATCCCATGAGCAAGAGACCTGAACTCAGCCTCAGCACTACTTCGAGCCACAACATTTTGCTTTTTACTCCGCCATGTAACAAGATTTCCTCCAATAAAGGTGCAGTAGCCTGAAGTAGAACGTCTGTCAGTAGTACAACTGGCCCAATCTGCATCAGTGTAGACTTCTATTTGTAGGTTGTTATTCTTCCGAAACATAAGGCCCTTTCCAAAAGTTCCTTTTAGGGATCTTAGTAATCTATAGGCTGCATTAAAATGTTCTCGTCCAGGTGAGTGCATATATTGGCTAACCATACTCACAACAAAAGCTATATCAGGACGGGTATGTGACAGATAGATTAACTTCCTTACAAGTCTTTGAAATTTTTCCTTATCAATCACATCTTCAGCTTTTGCTGGATCAAGTTTCAAATTAGCGTCAAGTGGAGTATCTGCAGCTTTACAACCTAGGAGACCTGTTTCACTGAGAAGATCAAGGATATATTTCCTTTGGTTTACAAAGATACCCTTTCTTGATCTAGCGAACTCCATACCAAGGAAATATTTTAATAATCCCAGATCTTTAATCTCAAAATCTCGTGCCAACTTCTTCTTTAAGTCTGCTAATTCTTCAGAATCATCACCTGTCAAGATTATATCATCCACATAGACGATTAAGATAGAGATTTTACCTTTCTCCGATTGCTTATAAAACATTGTGTGGTCAGCCTGGCTTTGATGATAACCATGACTTTTCACGGCTTTTCCAAAACATTCAAACCAAGCTCTAGGAGACTGTTTAAGGCTATATAGGGATTTTTTAAGTCTGTAGACTTTATCTTGTCCCATCATCTCAAATCCTGGAGGTAGGCTCATAAACACCTCTTCTTCTTAATCCCCATTCAAGAACACATTCTTGACATCTAACTAGTGTAATGGCCAATCATAATTAGCAGCTAAAGACAATAATACCTGGATGGAATTGATTTTTGCAACCGGGGCGAAGGTTTCCTGATAATCAATTCCGTATGTTTGAGTAAACCCTTTAGCAACTAATCTCGCCTTGTATCTCTCAATACTTCCATCTGCCTTACATTTCACTGTAAACACCCATTTACACCCGACGGTTTTTTTATGTTTGGGTAAATCAACAACTTCCCACGTTCCACTTCTCTTCAGAGCATTAATCTCTTCTATTACTGCTGATTTCCAGTCAGGATCATCGAGTGCTTCTTGTATGTTTCTTGGGATAAATAAGTTAGATAACTTAGATATAAAGGCATTATGTTTCTTTGAGAGTTTAGCATAGGAAAGATATCGGGATGTAGGATGAGAGGTACGTTTAGCTTTCCTAATAGCTATAGGAATATCTAGATCACTAGACTCAGTATTAGGTACTGGATAAGGAATAGAATCAACATTTGGGTCATTAGGGACATGAGTATGAATAAGAGGAATGTTACCTGGAGTAGTTTTAGGTTTTGTTCTCGGAGCAGCTGATTGAACTGGTGCTAAAGGAACCATAACCCTTTTTTTATGACCTTTCTTCCTTGAATAAGTTAGGAGCTCTTTACCATGTTCTGTGAGAACTATGGGTAGTATTTCTCCCCCTGTTGAGGATTCAGAAATGTTTGACAAAACAGATTCAGGATCACTTGTTTCCTCAGTATTATTAATTTCCTCTTTATTTAAAAGTTTATTTTTACATGTGGGATCAGGTATAGAACCGGTAATAGGTGTAGTAGGATCAGTAGAATCAGTAGAATCAATGATTTTAGGTAAAGGAATAGCAGAAATATCCCAAAAATTTCCTTCTTCTCCTATCTCCCCTTGAAGAGAAATTTTTTGAAAGAAAGGTTGACTTTCAAGAAAGTCAACATCCACAGAGACAACTATTTTTTTAGTTTGTGGATTAAAACACTTGTATCCTTTTTTGTTTGGAGCATAACCAATAAAAATACATTTTTCTGCCCTCGGATCAAGTTTAGATCTTCCTTTACTATTTATGTGGACATATGCTGTGCACCCAAATATTTTAATAGAAAGATTTGAAGGTATTCGTGATTCAGGAAAAAAAAATTTTAAACAATCAAGCGGAGTAATATAGTTCAAAACACGAGTAGGCATTCTATTAATAAGATAAGATGCAGTTAAGACAACTTCTTCCCATAAATATTTAGGAACATTCATTGAAAACATAATAGCTCGAGAAACTTCAAGAAGATGTTTATTTTTGCGCTCAGCAATACCATTTTGCTGAGGTGTATCGACACAAGTAGTTTGATGATGAATCCCTTTTTCAGTGAAAAAACTTTCAAGAATTCCTTTAAAGTATTCAGTTTTATTATCTGTGTGAAAAATCTCAATTTTGGTTTCAAAATGGTTTTCAATCATTGAGTAAAATATTTTAAATAGTTTTTCAACCTCGGATTTTTCCGACATTAGGTAAACCCAACATAAACGGGTATGATCATCAATAAACGTCACAAACCATTTTTTATTTGAGGGTGTATTAATCCTAGACGGACCCAAATGTCACTATGGATTAAGTAAAATGGTTTTGAAGCTTGATAAGTTTTAGGATGATAAACAGTCTTATGACTCTTAGATAAAATGCAATTCTCACAATATAGTTTAGAACAATCTAAACCTTTAAATAAACTAGGAAATAGTTTTTTAAGATAAGGAAAACTAGGATGCCCTAGTCTATAATGCCAAAGCATAATTTTATCCTTAACTAGAGTAGAACTAATACCACTTAAGCCTTGAGCTTCTTTATTCTTGGAATCTTGATCTTCAAAATAATAGAGGCCATTGATTAATTTAGCACTGCCAATCATCTTCTCCGAGTTCAGTTCCTAGAAAACACAATATGATTCAAAGAAAGTAACACGACAATTAGAGTCTCTGGATAATTTGCTAACCGATAGTAGATTACAAGTAAGCTTAGGAACATGTAAGACGTTCTTTAAGGAAATATTTTTTGAAAGATTTACCAAACCTTTGCCGGCTATAGAAGAATAAGATCCATTTGCTATACGAATTTTTTCATGGCCAGAACAAGGACAGGAAGAATGAAACAAGCTAGACAAACTTGTCATATGATCAGAGGCTCCTGAATCTATGATCCAAGGAGTAGAATAATTTAGTGAGTGACAAAATAATGCGTTAAAATCATTACTTGCTTGAGCCACTAAAGCACTAGGAGCACCAGATGAACCTGAGTTGAACTTCAGCAATTTCAGGATTTGATCAATTTGCTCTTTGTTGAGGGAGGCCGAATCTGCCTCATGTGCAACAGGAGTCTTATTAAACCGTCCTTCATGAGAGCCCTTCCAATTTGCTGGCTTTCCATAAAGTTTCCAGCATGTCTCACGTGTATGACGTGGTTTGTCGCAATAGTCACACCAAACACGAGGCTTGTCATTGGATTTCTTGTTAGTATTTCGGCTAGCATTCACCCCAGCCGCAAGAGCTGAGTTTTCAATAGGACTGCCAGGGTTTTTCTTGCCAAGCATAACAAGACGACGACTTTCCTCATGACGGACTTCAGAGAACACTTCACCAATAGATGGAAGCGGTTGTCTACCGATGATCCTGCCTCTAACTTCATCAAACTCCATATTAAGTCCAATAAGAAACTTAAAAATATGATTATCCTCCACCATTTTTTTATAATGGTTACAATCATGAGTACATTTCCATTCATAATTATTGAAGAGGTCCAAGTCTTGCCAAAGACGTTTCAAGGAATTAAAATACCTAGTGACAGTATCCTCACCTTGGCGGATTTCTTCAAACTTCAAAGTCAACTCATATACCTGAGATTGATTTCCCAAGTCTGAGTACATTTGGTTGACATTGTCCCAAAGCTCCTTAGCCGTATGATAGCACATATAGTTGGAGCTTATGTCTTCCTCCATCGAATTCACCAACCATGTCATCACCATCGAGTTCTCCGCGTCCCACGTAGCATAGCTAGAATCATCAGATGCAGGTTCTTTCTTTTCTCCAGTCAAATATCCCATCTTGCCCCTACCACGGATATACATGCACACAGATTGAGACCAACGCAAGAAATTCTCTCCATTTAGTTTAATCGTGGTAATTTGAATAGAGTGGGATTCCGAGGTGGGAACTTGAGTGGTAGTCGTGGATGTAGGCAGGTCTGTAGTGTTGGTTGTCTCTGAAATCTCAGACATGATGATGAAAAAGAATAGAGAGGAAGGAGATAGACTGATACAGATGAAGGCTAGGAATTCAGGAAATAGAGTTCTTGCTCTGATACCATATGAACTTGTATGGTATAAAAAAGTTTTTTATATATTTTGATCTGTATTGGTACAGATATATATAACTATACAAGAGGCTAAATCTAGTAAGAATCCTAGAGAATAAAAAATAATTGACAACTTTAATTGACAACTATTCATTAGCTATTTTAGGAAACTAAAATACAAACAAATCACACTAATTCAGCCTAATTAACTCGTGAATCTTGCAACAGTATATTTGCCAACATTTTTTGGTTTTGGGCATGTCTTCTAGAGCATACTCATACAGTGTTGAGGTTGATGAGACTTGACGTTCGTAGTCCATATTTTCTTAAGGTGTGATGGAATTTTTTTTAATCGTTTTCTTGGTTTACTCCCTTGGCCAGTTATCGAATAGTGCATTGTAGATATCGTTGTTTTACATGTATATATGTAAAATTTAATGTTTTCATTTTTGCACTTGATTTATGAGCAGAGCAGGGGTATAGTGTTGTGCTTCCAGAGAGACTGCACACAGGAAAGTGGAATGTATATAGGTGGGCACAATCACTGTAGTTGGAATTGTTCTATTGTATCCATTACCATTGCTAAAATTTTCTATCTCTGTTTTTGGCTTTTATTGTCCTCTTCTTTCTTATGACAGATCAGCTCACTCTCCATTAAAGCTTGTGAGTAGATTCACTGAGCATCCCAAAATTGCTACTTTGCATGACAATTTTGTGTGAGCATCCTCAATTACATGCCAAACTGTATTTATGTTTTAAATCTGTCCACTAGTGTAAAATTTGGGTGTTGAATAAGTTAACTCATTTTATATTGTATATGAATGTCTGCTTACTGGTGTATTTTAACTTTGTAAACTTAGGCATGCGGTTAATACTTTCCGAGACAACAGATATTTGGGAACCCGTGTCCGGGGTGATGGGACAGTTGGAGAGTAAGTTTCATCTTATCATATGAACTTTTGACTTCCTGTTGAAGCTCCCTCACTAAGTTATTCTCTTTCTGTTCTTCAGGTACAAATGGATGACATATGGAGAGGCTGGTAATGCCCGGACAGCTCTAGGTTCTGGCCTAATTTATCATGGAATACCAAAGGTTAATTATCTTGAGTTGGATAATATATTTTGATTTACTTAGTGGAATTTTGCTCTTGTAATTGATCTATGCAAAGAATATTACCTGCTTACCATATTATTATTATTTGGTTGTTTGTAGCAGGGATCTTGCATTGGAATTTATTTCATCAATAGACCGGAGTGGCTAATTGTTGATCATGCCTGCTCTGCATATTCTTACATATCTGTTCCTTTATACGATACTCTTGGTTTGTCACTGGTCAAACATAGATCTTTAGTTGGATTTCTCTGCTCTGGTCTAGCTTTTTGTAACTTCAATCAAGTTTATTTGTCTGCAGGTCCGGATGCAGTCAAGTACATTGTAAACCATGCCTCTATACAAGCCATATTTTGTGTGTCTGAGACATTGAATTCTGTTAGTTCAATCTATGCCCTTTTTGAGATTCCCTTTTGCTTAAATAATTTCATCAAACTTTAGGAGGAATAGGCTTTGTCACATAGTACTTCTTCTGTAACTTTTTTTTTATTGACCGAGATTTAATTAAAATATTTTTTTAATTTTTACATGCTAAGAGAAATTTTTTGTTATTGACATGATGGAATAAAAGATACTAGGCGGTTTAGGTTTTCAGGTAAATGGGCATGCAATGGCTAAATATGAGAAATGATAATGATTTTGATATTTTTAGCACATGGATGGAATTAGTGATTACTGATGAACTCTTTTTCATCCAAAACTTTTCATGTTTTGAACTCAAGGATTTGTATCTGTATGATGGGTCAACCATGAACTAGACAAAACTTGATTCCGCTACCATTTTGTATTTAAATTGTTGTTTATTATGCCTTTTCTCAGTTTGTTGATGACTTACCCTATAACCTGCTCCTCCTTTTAATAGTATCTTCATCTGGAGTCAAATCCTGTTATTTTCAATAAATTGTGAAAGAAACTTGATTTTTTTGGTACCTATGAATGCCATTCATGTTCTGCCCAAACATTAGAGAACCTATCCTTTTGTTTCATTTAAATAATTTAGATAATCCTTTTCCGATTGCAGAGTGATATTCCATTTCCCTTGGGAGGAGATTAAAAGTTTCTTTTCTGTATCATATTCGGTTGGCGGAGGGTTAAATCTCAATATAATGTTTTTCTTATATTTACACTATCAGTTTTTGAGCCCTTTTTATTTTTATTATGCTTTGTATAAATCACTTGATTGCTTTTTCTTTCTTTCTTTCCTTTTTCTTCTTAAGTAAAAATAACCTGATGTTTCCCTGTGACCTCTTTTAATGCAGCCGAATTTCTTCTGTCATGTAAAATCTTTACTTAATTTTTTACGTAGCAAATTTGTGGGCTATCCATTTATTTTAATCCAAGGGTATTGAGAGTTGCTTTGTTAGCATGAAAAATAAGTAGTTTTCAATCCCCTTTCTACACCATTGAATTGGAATGACTTGCTTTGTTGTGTCGAACAACTAGGTAAAAGAATTAAAGGGACAATGTCTCATTTAGTCATTATGAATTTTCTTCTGACAACATTTAGTCTTATTACTTGGAATTTGCAGTTGCTGAGCTACTTGGCTGAGATCCCAACCGTTCATCTAGTTGTGGTATGACAAAGAATCTGATCTTTCTTAAATGTATCTGTTAACAATATAAAGAATTCTAATTATCCTATTGTTTAGAATGATGTTAATTTGATTTCTCCATATACAGGTTGTTGGTGGGATGGATGATCAAATTCCATCTCTTCCATCTTCAACTGGAGTTCAGGTTGTAACACACACCAAATTACTTAGTCAGGTATATCCTTTTCTATCCTCAGCAGTTAAGCAACACCAATTTCAATTAGCTCAAGGAATGCATTAATATAGTTGGATTCTGTATATGATTTTAATTCAAAGTTTTATTTTGTCCATTATGGTGAAAGGAAGGTTAAACCTGCTTTATTTTGTCTTCTTCTTCTAGCCTCCACATTTCTACATATTTGTATGCTATTACATAAATTATGTGCTAGATCTGTTTTTTTTTTTTTTTTGAAACAGGGGGTTGATGTGAGAAATAGCATTGATCATAAATTTATTAATAGGTTTTTCTGCCAATAGATTAGTGCATGTAATGCTGTTCTTTAAATGGATTTTCAATGAAATGGTTGTTTCTTGTAATCAGCTAAAATAATTGCCCACTTGTGTAAATGGATTCCTTTTAGGGCTGCAGTAACCTTCAGCCTTTTTCTCCTCCAAATCCTGATGATGTGGCAACAATTTGCTACACAAGTGGTACAACAGGGACACCTAAGGTATGATGTGTTACTGAGATTGTGAAATTGTAGCCTCTTGTGTAATTGATTTGACTGCTTTTTGCAATCTATATGAAGATTTACTTTCCATTTTGTAAATTTTTGCAAGGGGGCTGTATTGACACATGCAAACTTGATTGCGAATGTTGCTGGGGGTACTGTTGCTACTAAATGCTCACCCTCTGATGTGTAAGTGCTAGTACTTTTGGTCCATTACATATTTTCTTGTTCTTATTGTTTTGTTGCATGGGTTTCTTTTCGCTGAACTACCTGCTAATTGCCAGTTATATATCCTATCTTCCTCTGGCACATATTTATGAACGCGCAAACCAAGTCATGGTAGTTTATTTTGGAGCTTCTGTTGGATTTTACCAGGGGGTATGTTGTTCTTCTTTAATTTTTTTTTCTTGAAGTTAATATTTGATTTTCTTTTGATTGGAAGAATGGCTTAAATTATTTTCTTAAAGTTTGCAGAGCTGATGTTCAAGCATTATGTTTTTTCGTTACATTTCAAATCACCAAGCAAATTGTTGGTAGCACAAATGATTTACCAAGTTGATTCATGGTTTTGTAGACTGGTTCCCTTTGGTGTGGTTCAGTTGTGAATACCTCTTAGCCTTATTTTCTGGATGCTTGCAACATTCTAAATAACAGTTGATCTAACATATGCAAGATTCTTTTCAAATATAGATAAATATTGTAATGCAACTGAATACTTTAGTATATTTGTAATTCTTGTAATTCTTGTAATTGTATCATTGCTTTATATTGTTTTGGCAGAAGTGACAAGAACTTTGACTGAGTTCTGTTAATAGGTCTTACATTATTCCTTTGACCTCTTTGTTTGCAGGACAGCATGAAGTTGATGGATGATTTGGCAGCTCTAAGACCCACTGTATTCTGCAGTGTTCCTCGCCTGTATAATAGAATATATGCTAGGTAGATGCACTGACATGACTACTAAATTATTTACTTGGTTGCAACTAGTATTTGGGTTAATTGGTGAGGTAATTTGATTCTGTAGCATCACAAATGCTGTAAAGACATCTGGTGTGCTAAAGGAGAGGCTGTTTAATGCAGCATACAACTCTAAGAAGCAAGCTTTATTGAGTGGTAATGAATAGCATAAAAATGAGCTCTATGTCTGTGTGTGCATAAATTATCCGTGTGTGTGTGTGTGTTTTACCTCAGTTATGGATTTTAAAGAAAATATTAAAATTTCATTTTTTTAATTTATACTCATGGTAGAAATGTGATACATGCATCATCAACTTGGCAGGTAAGAATCCATCTCCCATCTGGGACAAATTGGTATTCAACAAGATAAGAGATAAACTTGGAGGACGAGTTCGCCTTATGGTTTCAGGTGCTTCACCATTATCTCCTGATGTCATGGACTTTTTGAAAATGTAAGTTACTGCTTTTATGTATTCAGTTCCTACAAAGAAATTAAGGCTTCTCTCATACCCACAGATGGGTTATTGCTTGCAGCTGCTTTGGTGGGCGAGTATCTGAAGGATATGGAATGACTGAGACTTCATGTTTAATAAGTGCTGTAGACGAGGGTGACAACCTCTCTGGTCATGTTGGCTCTCCAAGTCCAGCATGTGGTGAGTTATTGTCATGCATATTACATGGCATAAAGAATGTAAAAGCTTCGCCATCTGGCTACTTGTTTATCATTCATTTATTTTATTGCACTTTCTTCATGATGCCGTCTGCTTGTATTGTTAGAGATCAAGCTTGTGGATGTCCCAGAGATGAACTATACATCTGATGATCAGCCTTATCCTCGAGGTGAAATCTGTGTCAGGGGTCCCATTGTTTTCAAAGGCTATTATAAAGATGAAGCGCAGACGTACTCACCTTACCTTACTACTGCTTCCTTTTTATTTTATCGGGCTTTTGGAATGCCCTTTGATAATGATATTTTAATTAAATTGGATAGGAAAGAAGTTATCGATGAAGGTGGATGGCTTCACACGGGAGATATAGGGTTGTGGTTACCTGGAGGTCGTCTAAAGATTATTGATAGGTGAGATCTTGGCATCCTTAATGACCATCTCCAGTTGAAAAAATACTTTTCTCTCTTACTTTCATGGAGAGTCACGGCATACGATGAATTACATTTTTTTATCCTCCTATTTGTGGTTTACATAGCTATAGACACTAGGAGAAAATATCGAACCTTGCAATAAAACTTGTAGTATGTGGAAGTCTTGAAGCCTGAGATATTATGCTTTCTGAGGTTCTTAGGCATCATTATCTCTCAGCTGCTATGGAAAAACATATTTCCAGGTTATGGCATCATATGGCTATTAGTTAATGTATGAGTAGCACAAATAAGGTTTCTTTATGCCAACATAATTGACTTGCAATTCCCACTCTCGCATTTTGTGGTAGTATTTTCAACCATTCTTAAGGTTGTTGCTATTTGGTAGAAGCACATTTTTCTTTAACCCTTCCGGGAACTAGCCAACTAGGAATCTGTGAGCATAACAAAATGATTTTATTCCCTGTTTTTTGTAATTTTTTATATTTTTTTCTCCCAGAGTTTTGAGGTTTTAAACACCATATCCAGATCAATCCACATTATGTGCCAATCAGATGAACATTAGTTATGATTTTGTGGGAGCTGATGTTCGGAGTGGATGATCAACCTCTAATTTTATCTCCAGGACGGATAGTTCATGGAGTGGGCTATGGAGGTTTAGCTCTTTTTTTTTTTTGTTTTTTGACTTTGAAATCTTGTTTACTGGTGCAGGAAGAAGAACATCTTTAAGTTAGCTCAGGGAGAGTACATAGCTCCAGAGAAAATTGAGAATGTGTATGCCAAGTGCAAGTTTGTTGCACAATGCTTTGTCTATGGTAAAACAATAAGATTTTGCACTGCCTTATCTTCCTCTTTCTGTACCTCTCTGCCAGCTGATATCTATAAGTTTCCATTTTCAGGTGACAGCCTAAATTCTTCTTTGGTAGCCATTGTCTCAGTGGATCAAGATGTTCTAAAAGCATGGGCGGCATCTGAAGGCATTAAGGTGATGTTTATGTTGGTTTCAGTGTTGAATGAAAAACACCTAGTCAAATTGTTGAAGAAATTGAACTTGGTCCTCATACTGGAACTCAAGTCTAGTTGATTTTTTTCTTCCATTCATATTTGTGTTTAAGAGGCTTCTAGTTGCTTGTTTTCTTTTAATTGCCATCACAGCTTGATTGTTTCATACGTGGAAAATCATGCTTGGGCTGTGCATTTAATACATTGGCCTTGTTTATCATTTTTCACCCACACCCGCAAGAGCTATGCAGGGGCAGAGCCTGGACTAAAACGTGGGGGGTGTCAAGGAGAATAACAATATAATGTCTTGGGTGGGGGTGGGGGGTTGGGGGTTTGTTGGGGTGTGCGCGGGTGGTGGGGTTGTGGAAGGTCAAGAAAAATGTCAAAATTTTTATTGATATTTTATCAATACCATATAAACAATTTTCCAAGGTAAGGAGAGTCGACTGACTTTCCTTGATCCCTCGGCTCCATCTAAGGAGCAACAAGTCTTTTTATTGATTATTATATGCTAATTTTTTAGTGCAGTATAAAGATCTAGGGCAACTGTGCAATGACCCAAGAACAAAAGCAGCTGTCCTGGCTGACATGGATGCGATTGGAAGAGAAGCGCAGGTAAATGCAACTTAATGAAGTTGATTTTCCACTGATGTTCACTGCCTTAGTAGTTCTTGTAACCACAATTCATAATTCATATACCGACGGATGAATTATTTGCAGCTAAGAGGCTTTGAATTTGTTAAAGCTGTGACATTAGTACATGAACCGTTCACATTGGAAAATGGTCTGGTCACTCCGACATTTAAGGCAAGTCTTTAGTTTGAAAATGAAAAATTCGAAAGAAGCTCAATTGCAAAAAGCACAATATCATGCAGGTTCTCACTTTCTTATGATTTTATCAACTTTCAGATAAAGAGACCTCAAGCAAAGCAATACTTTGCAAAAGCTATATCAGATATGTATGCACAACTGGTCATAGCTGATGATTCCTCTCCGCGGACAAAATTGTGAAAAGCATAAGAGACGAGAGAAATGTGGAAAACCCAGACAATGCATTTCAAAGCAGAGCTTTGGCTGGCACCACTCAATAATAAGATGACATGGTGAAAAGGGTTCAAAGCCGTTACACTACTAATTCCTCCCCTATTTGTTAGTTTAATTTGTATTGATTAAAATAATATAAATGTATGTACTTTTTTCCCCACAAAATTTTCAAAGAAAAACAGAAGAATGTCAGCCGCGATAAATTCGGGTGTTGTATACATTGTATTTGATTCTAGGACTCATTTTGCCATTAAAAATAATTCAAAATTCTGTGATCGGGTTTACTGATAAGCTCCACAATCACTATTAAGTCAAAAGTTTGATTTTTATAAGTTATTGACGAGTCTGGAATCTATACTATTTCATTTTCCCTTTCTTTGTAAAATAAAAAACCCTTTGGAATTTATTAAAGAAAAAAAAAAACCCATTCCTTGTTTGAAAATTGTGCTTGCTTATTCATTTCCCGTGTAATGTTTTTTGATTAGGACATGGATGGTGAGTCTTATTCGGTTCAACTATGGCGCTCCAAAATATATTCAAAATTACTTAATATTTATTCGAGCCATTAAATTTTGTAGTCTAAAGGTTGAGAAATGCTTGTCATCATCCCCCCATTTTGAGTGACTGCGGTCCAGTCTCAATTAACAATTCAAATGTTCCACCCATTGAAAACTTAAGAATATATTAATTAATTAATTAACTTAGATATCGCCACCTTGCCTTGCTGTGTTAGTTGCCACGTGCCCACAAAAAGACCAACGTTGGATTTAATTCATTATTAATCTCAGCGGTTGACCTGCTACTCTACTCCAAGTCCCTGCTGAGTAGTCGTCATCAGGTCTGTGAAGCTACCACTACCTGAAAATCACCTGAAATTCATCCGTCCACGTCATCAGATCCAACCAATCAGGCACAGTGTAGCCCTTTTTAAACAGAAACTGAAACATTGTTGGTACAGATGAGATGTAGGTGATAAAAAACCCACGCGCATCTCTGCTTTGCTGAGAAGCACACTGGAATTCGAAGTCAAAATTAGGCCGAAGAAGCGACGACATATAAAGAACAAAATACAGAGTCGAAACAAAATGAAATTTTAAAAAAATTACGCCAGGCTAGGCTAGGATTGAGTTGGTAGTGAATCGACTATGTTATCGAATCACTTGCAGAATGGACTTGAAACAGCAAAGCTGGTTTGGTCTCGTATTCCGAACGCAGAGGACGGCGAGTTTGAAGGTGTTGGGCTCTTGAGTTCAAGCGATAGGGGCAGCGGTGTTGATAGTCTTGACTATGAAGTTATTGAGAATTACGCCTATCGAGAAGAGCAGGTACAAAAATTTTTAATTACCTTATTTTCGAGTTTGATTTTGAGTTAATTTGCGCTTCTTTTTGGTTGTATTATAGGCGCAAAGAGGAAAGCTTTATCTGGGATATTATGTGGTGGTGAAATGGTTCTTTGCTTTGCTCATTGGCATTGGTAACCGGATAGAATATAGTGCTCTGCTTTCATCTTCATTTTTTCTTTTTCATGCCTGGGTTAGTGATCTCCGATGTTAATTCGTTTAATTGAAGTAGATTGGCTTGTAGATTTGGTGGGGTGATTTGCAGAATATATTAGAAGTGTTCTTTTTATGCATTGAGTGCCCATATTGTTTGTGTTGTATAAAGTGATTGTGATGTATTGCTTCTGTTGAGACTTTGGACAGAGGTTGTTGGGAGATATCCAATAATGCAAGTGTGATTTATTGTACTTTCGTTGGCTTAGATCAATTTTATTTACGGTGAAAAATTGAAAGTCTGTTGTTTGGGGATATCCATTATAAACACTTTGACCAGTAGATAAATTGGTAGTCTGTTGTTAATTAACTCATCATTTGCTCAAAAGTATGATATCAATGCTTATTATATGTGTTGAAAAATTTTAATGAACGAAATTAAATGTCACTACCAATTTAATATTTTTGCAACATTGAGCAGAAAAAAAATTTTGATGTACAACACTATCTATTTACATGTTTCCTGCCTTTGAATGGATCACCTTATAATGATGTAGTGCTGATGCATAATCTTATATCTTATTAATATCCCAAAACTTAATTTCATTAAACAGTAGAGATTGAAGTTCATACTTCCCATTGTTTTTCTTAGTTCTTATTTACTTTAATGGATATTAAGATTTTCACTATTTCCTGTCATTTTTCGTTTTTGACTTTTTTTTTGTCATGTGTTTCACTTTTTTATTTTTTCCTTTGGTTGATTTTTCAGGTACTGCATTTGCTGCTGTTTTCATCAATATATCTGTAGAGAACTTTGCTGGCTGGAAGTTTGCATTAACTTTTAATATAATACAGAAATCATACTTTGCTGGTTTTCTGGTGTACATATTAATAAACTTGGTTTTAGTCTTTTCTTCTGTATACATCATCACCCATTTTTCCCCAGCAGCAGCAGGTCTGGTATTCCTGAAATTAAGGGTTATTTAAATGGTAAGCTACACTTGCTGTCTGTGTTTTCTTAGTACTGTCCTGTTCCACTTTTCATGTGCCAAGAGAGTTGACTGTTGTTTAAATGTGCAGGAGTGGATATTCCTGGTATTCTTCTTTTCAGAACCTTGATTGGAAAGGTGTGGGGAATTTCTTGGTTTGCTGTTGTTTTTGTGGGGAGATGTCCTAATTCTGCCCAAGATTTAAAATATCCTAACTATGGCTAAAGATGGGTGAACACTCCTAACTGAAACTGAACTAAAATAGCCAAATATCACTCTGTAATTATGTGGAAACTGTGTTCAAGGAAGCTAGAAACATCCAAAGTTGGCAACTTTAATTCCTCAAGAAATCAAAATCTGTTGAATGATTAACTTAATTTAACAACTGTCATAAACTATGAGAAGAATCTATCCAGGGACTTGATCACCGGTTCCCAATAGATTTGGATGACACGTAACTGCTTATTGAAGAAAGGCTGGTAAAATAACTGAGGAATAGTTGTGCTGAATTCACAAGTCACTCACCGGCCAAGAGTAATTTAGAGTAATTTAGGAGAGATGTGGAGGATCTTTTGAAGAGGTAGAGTAAAGAAGAGAAAAATGAAATCACACAGAAACCATGAAAAACAAAGGTGTGAAAGGGATTGTAAATAGGAGAGAAGTAGAACTTGCTTTTTCTGATTTCTCAAATTTGTCAAAGCTGACCAGCATTTTTAGAATAAACTCTGAATATATTAGGAGCTTAAAATGATTAGGTTATTGAGATTCCTTTTTAAACCATGTGGCTATGTAATAAAACTACATGTAGACTTCGAGTCCTGATAGGAAAACAAAATAATTTCTGAATGGAAAACCTAGTGACTAAGTTGCATCACTTTCAGTCTTATGTGCTCTAATTAGTTCTTATCTTGGTGATGTGCAGATATTTGGAAGCATTGGTTCAGTGGGTGGTGGTCTAGCTCTAGGCAAAGAAGGCCCCCTCGTTCACACTGGTGCTTGTATTGCTTCTTTGCTTGGACAAGTAAGTCTCTGTTGACTATGCCACCTCAAAATGTATTCTGTTCTTGACCAAGGGCCTTTCATGGTGATTAAGTCATGTGATTTGCAATCCCATAGGTTCTTGAAAGGGAAAAACTATTTTCTTGTTTGAATGTTATAAGAAGACGGTCTAAATATGCTCTTTTCATCTAAACATGCTTTGTTTCTTTGTTACACCCGAAGTTTCAAGTCTTTATCGAGGAAAATGTCAAATTTTTGTGACATAATGAATGTATTGCAAAGTTTGGGAAAAGGATTCTACCAATTTTAAGTGTGCTTCTGTTGACTTCTGTGTTGGAACACATCTGTTGACCATTCTAGAGCCTGTTGCAAATATTATATTATTATATTTTCATTTCTGTTTATTAACTTCCCTTTTCATTCTATCTTTTAGGGTGGATCCACTAAATACCATCTAAGTTCAAGGTGGCTACAGGTTTTCAAGAGTGACAGGGACCGCCGTGATCTTGTAAGTAACTTTTAATGTGTTTGAAAGTCAATAGTGTGGACCTTGTAGTTCTTTAGAGTAGAAAGGAGTAACTTGGGTAATGCTCCCTTGTTAGATCGTCAGGCAACCCCACTCTTTGTTATGTTTGTTTTTAAGTTATAAAGTCTGGTCTTGGGTACATTTGGGATGTTCTGATTTGTCAATTAATCTATTGGAAGTGACACTGTTTATGTTGATTTGCATGTTATGTGGAATCCTGTGTAACTTTTATTAGAAACTCTCTTATTCTAAGACTTAGTGGTAGTATTTGACTTATTCTGTTTAATAGCTCTCATCTCTCATTTGTGTAATTTTTTGAAAAGGTAACCTGTGGGTGTGCAGCAGGAGTTGCTGCTGCGTTTAGAGCTCCAGTTGGAGGTGTATTATTTGCATTAGAAGAGGTTACATCTTGGTAAGAATGTTGTGTTTCTGATTACATAGTTGTTTGTATAGCAGAAAGGTTTGTTTTACCTTTTTAATTGCATAAATGTCCTTATACTTGAACATTCAAGTTTTTAAGCAGGGCTGTGTGGATTTATGTATATCGATTGTATTTTTATTTTATTTTTGTTGGATTGATGTTCATCTGCACAATCCAAATGTGTTACTACCTGAATTATTATTTGTTTAATGTTAATTTCAATATTTGTAAAGGTGGAGGAGTCAACTTATGTGGCGGGTCTTTTTCACTTCTGCTATTGTGGCTGTTGTGGTCCGTACCGCAATGGGATGGTGTAAAAGTGGAAAGTGTGGACATTTTGGCTCAGGTGGCTTTATAATATGGGACATATCAGAGTCAGGACCTATACTTTGCTATTTCATACTTATCCCTGCTTGAGCTTTTTCTAGCTGTCTAACTATATTTTCACTGACTTTTAGTGGTCAAGAGGACTATTCTTTTGAAGAGTTATTACCAATGGCAGTTATTGGGGTTATTGGAGGTCTACTTGGTATGTTTTTGTTCTGCTTGTCTTTCACATTGTTCAAAAGGTTAACATTCATTAATAATATTATAATTTTATATTTCAGGAGCATTATTTAACCAACTTACCCTATATATGACTTCCTGGCGTAGAAATTATTTGCACAAGAAA
Organism: Mangifera indica; assembly: GCF_011075055.1. Lineage (NCBI taxonomy): Eukaryota > Viridiplantae > Streptophyta > Magnoliopsida > Sapindales > Anacardiaceae > Mangifera > Mangifera indica. Next base: position 17,904,537 of record NC_058143.1, read on the forward strand.
GGGAACCGAGTCAAGGTCAATTGTAGAGTCTTGTTGTGTTTAGTGATGATTTTCTGGTGTGCCATTATCTTATCAACAAAACTATCCATACAATGTACCTACTTTGAGCACACAAATGAGTATACACTTGATGTGTATCATAGAGTGATTGGTAATTTTGAATTAAGGATAAAATAACACCCAATTATATGATGATACTTATCAAGTGTGTATCCATTTATGTATTCAAAGTGGTATGCATAGCATTGCTCTTGTCTTATATTTCACATTCAACCGCAGTCCCCCTACCCAAAATGCATTTCTTTTACAGATTATTGAAGCATGTCTCATCTCCCTGATAACCTCAGTGGTCTCCTTTGGGCTACCACTTTTAAGAAAATGTAGTCCTTGCCCTGAAGCAGATCCTGATTCTGGTATTGAATGCCCAAGGCCTCCGGGAATGTACGGCAATTATGTAAATGTAAGACCTGCTTTGTTGCTTTCTTCATGATTATATTGATGCTTTGTATGTGATATTTGTTTGACTTACTCATTTTCTTTGGCATATTGTACTTGGCTCGTTTCTATTTTTCTTTTTTAACAATTTATTTGACTGTGTTTTCAGTGATGCCAAATTTTCATTGAAGATGAAACAGTGTATTTGATTCTAATAAAATAATTTCTTGGTTACTCTATTTTGTAGCAGTACTGGGGTTGTGTTTTTCTCTTTGACTTAGTGCATTGACCTTTATAAAAGTGATCATGATCAGAATATAAACAGTGTGGATATTACAAAAGTAATTTCTGTGGAAAGAAACATGTTGATTTTTCTGGTTAATGTGGTTTGCTTGAAGGTTTTGTGTGTTCCACATTTTGTTCATAATACTGTAGTTTTTTGTATAGCTTTGTTTTATTCTTATCTGCCTTCATGCTGTCTGCAGTTCTATTGTAGCAAGGACAATGAATACAATGATCTTGCAACCATTTTCTTCAATACTCAGGTAGTACAAAATTTTGTAATTCCTTGTCTTCTCCCATTACATGTCAATTCCTCAAGGGCTGTAGTGGTTCCAATCTAAATAAACTAATATTATCTATTGCAGGATGATGCCATAAGGAATTTGTTTAGTGCAAAAACGATTCATGAGTACAGCGCTCAAAGTTTGCTGACATTTTTGGTAGTGCTTTTTTCACTTGGCTTGCTGCATTGGCTCTTTAAAATATACTCCCCTTACATATTCTTTTAGCATCTTTAGTATATTGTGACCCTATATGATTATGGTGATCGTGTATTCTTTCCTAAATTTTTACTTTTTTGGTCAAACTGCTATGGTATAACAAAATTGGTCATATGACATACCATTGCAAAATAATGCTGGCTAGACAAGATACAACCAAAAAAAGAAAAAGCAATGTATTTAATTCTTAGTGGCCTGTTCTGCAAATACAAACTGCTTATTTACGAACTGATCTTGGATTCCAAGTGATAGAAATGGGTTTGCACTCCCTTCCCATTGGAGTTGGACAGTATAGTCTGAACTTCTGAGATTTTTAAGTAGGAAGCATGATTGTGTTCTACTCTGTATTGTTAAAGTATAGGGAACTTTTGCAACTATGCAGACTAGTCTAGTTGGAAACGATGTTAAGAAAATGAGCTGAAAGCATCTATCTTTCTCGAGTCAGTTGCTTGCCCAGGTTTCTCTTTCTTGTAATTGTTCTTGAGCTAGATTACCTTAGATTGTACACTGCTTATCTATTTAGTTTATTATAAAATTACTAATTTGGAAGGCATCCGTTGAAAGTCATGAAATAGTCTATGAATAATTTTATCTCCTATTAATCTTTTTCCCCCTCCAAAATTCCATCAAAAAAGTTGCTATGACAATTTATGATGCTAAGAGTTTATTGATATGACTTGTATGATATCTAGTACTCTACCAAATTATCTTATTGAATTGTTTAGCTCATGAACATTATGCTTTTTTAATTTCCCTTGGGCTTATGTATGGTTATAATAACCCAGGATAGATGATTTTGTTTTCGAAATTATCTGTTTCTCTCACTTTTTTTAAATAGATTTTCATACCTTTGGCAATCGCAAAATAAATTAATGAATCTTTAATTCTTTATTAGTTATATTCTTATCTTAATTTTAGAGTTCCTTTTATTGTTTCTCAGGTTATGTTTTACACCTTAGCGGTGGTGACATATGGTACTGCAGTTCCTGCTGGTCAGTTCATTCCTGGAATAATGATAGGATCAACATATGGACGTCTTGTTGGCATGTCCTGTTGTTAAATTTTACAAGAAACTCAACATTGAAGAGGGAACGTGAGTCTCTTTTTTTTTCCGTCTCTTGATTGCAGTTATGAGATTTATATGCTTTACTGTTGCTATTAGCTCTTGAAGACTTTGTCTTCTATTTTAGCATTTTTTTATAACTCCTGAAATACCTTGAATAATTCCTGTTGGATTGCCAGGTATGCTTTGCTGGGAGCTGCTTCTTTTCTTGGAGGTTCCATGCGAATGACAGTGTCACTTTGTGTCATTATGGTTGAAATCACAAATAATTTGAAATTTCTTCCCCTTATCATGCTTGTTCTTCTAATATCAAAGGTATGTTGATGATCGCTTTGACATACCTTTGTACATTTCTTGCCTGCTGTGTCATGGAAGGAACTTAGTCATTTTCCACTGCAGGCTGTTGGAGATGCCTTTAATGAAGGTATATATGAAGAACAAGCACGGTTGAGGGGCATTCCATTATTGGAATCCAGGCCCAAGTATCAAATGCGGACTATGACGGCAAAGGAAGCCTGTGGAACTCAAAAGGTTCTAGTTTTTTCTGTGCTTCGCCTTCGCAGTGTTGCATACCTATGATTTGTTGTCAGGCACATTCTTGTGTCCACTCAATGTTTTGTTTGGTCCAATAACTCTTTCAAATGTGGGCATGGGGAGAAATGTATAGTTGTGATTGCATGTAAAAGATAATTTACTTGGTATCCTAACCATTCAGAGTTAAGATTTGCAATTGCACCGTTGAAGTATGAGTCAGGAAATTAATCTGACTGCCTTTTGGATTTCTGAAACAAATGAAATGAGGTAGTATTGCGTGGAAACTAGTAGCATTTTTTTCAAAGTTTAACAACTGGGAATTAAAAGTTTAGGTTAAGTTTATTGTGAAGTCACATTGTTCGTCTTCTGAATTTCTATACTATTTTGAGCTTTTAAAAAATTCACTGATACTGAACACAGTCTTATATGTCTGGATGTGATTGGATGTTTGAGTTCCCCATTGATGTGGCCTGGTATTCTTATTACATTTTCCTTTTTTGATTTCTACCTGTAATGCATCTAATCTTCAACTTACTGGTTATCTGACTATCTATCTTCAAAGGTTGTGTCCTTTCCTCGTGTTGTAAAGGTTGCTGATGTAGTTTCTATACTGCAGAGCAATAATCATAATGGCTTCCCGGTAATTTTAACTTTTCTCTCATGGTTTTGCATTTGTTTTTTCAAAGGATTTGTGATGTTAATGTTTGATGTATAACTTCATATAGGTGATTGATCACACAAGAAGTGGAGAAACACTAGTCATTGGACTTGTGCTTAGAAGGTAGTACGTGAAGAATTTATTCATTTATGTGTATTCCTAATTTAGAAATGGGAATCAAACTAACTTCTGTAATAATTTATTGTGCAGCCACTTGCTGGTTGTTCTTCAGACTAAAGTGGATTTCCAACATAGTCCTTTGCCTTGTGATCCCATGGTTGGACCCAAGCATTGGTGGGTAGGAATTCAATAATTTAGTTGTGATTCTTTAGTTGTTCTGTTTTGGCCTTTGTTCTCTCATGATTATGATTTATTTGATCCATCGGACTCCAGGCACAATTTCAGCGAATTTGCTAAACCTGTATCCAGTAAAGGAATATCTATAAACGATATACAACTTAGTTCAGATGACATGGAAATGTACATAGATCTTGCCCCATTTTTGAATCCATCACCATATGTTGTCCCTGAAGACATGTCTTTGACAAAGGTGACCTTCTCATTTATATCCTAATTGTACTTTAATGTTTCCATATGTGCAAATTATATTTCAATGCCATCTGATATTTCTCCATTTTGCCAATGGTAGTAGGTATATAATCTTTTTCGTCAACTAGGGCTAAGGCATATATTTGTTGTCCCACGTGCATCTCATGTAATTGGTTTGATTACCAGAAAGGATTTACTGATTGAGGTATTCTTGCTATTAAAACGTCTTCATTTTTCAAATTCTCTGTACTCTGGAATGATTGACCTTGAAGCTTTGTACTGTAGGATGGAGAAAATTCTAGTACAGTGGAGCTCCAATCAACTAGTGTAATGTCTCTATGCTGCTTTACTCAAGTTTTGATTTACATTACTAGGGCAAGCTAAGTATTTTATGAGGTGATTATCTCCTTCTTGTGCTTTACACCTAATTTCTTTGGTTAACCCTGGAAACGAAAAGTACGGATAAAGGGAGCGGCTGGATGGGAAAAGTGTAGGAGAGACTTACTGATAGAGAAAGGTTATTTTGTTACATTAGTTTCCCTTCCTTTAAGCCTACCACGAAAAGGGCATAACACTGACCTACATAGTTATTTTCCCTCCCACTTTTCCTTACCCTAATGCTTCTATTTTCCTTCATAATCAGTCAATCTTTTGTTATTGAGAAACACATGGCAAAGCCTGTTAGCTAGCGCCTGGGATTCCTATATTAGTTTGACATTTAATGTTTGTGTAGCAGCTGTAGTTGATAAGCAAGAGACAATTCTAGCACTAGTCACTAAGATGCAGTGTGTTGCGCCTACTAAACTATAAATGGTGTTTGATGGACTGTAAGAATGAGGTTTTCTTGTTTAAATTAAAGTTTTCCAGCTTCAAGATCCTCAATTTTCTGATGGCAGAGTTCGGCTAGGTGAGGAAAAGCTGCTTACAAGGAACAAGGACTCAGAGCGCATGCTTGGCAACGGTCTTCTGGCTCAAGATCATACCCTGAGTTGATGAAGAAGACCAATTCTTTTTGCTTACCTTTTTTCAGCCTCCTTCTGCAAGCAGGTGATTAACCACACCCAGGAGAAATTTTGTATCATGTAGTAAATTACCCATATCGAATATAAAAGAGTAAGATGATACCTTATAAATATGTAACAGTAGAATGATATAGTGGACATAAAATAGTAAGATTGTTATTTGATTACCATTGTAAGCCCTTAGATGGGCCTAAAGTTATTGAATATTATATTAACATTTTTCTACTCAAAAACTTTGGTGTGTATTGTATTTTAATTATTAAAATCGATAAAATATTAAAACTTTTAAGTAAAAAGTTTGAATTCGAGTTTTTATGACGATTATGAAACTTGGGAAAAATTACTAAACATTTTACTATTTAAATTTTATAAAATATCCCTCTTCATCTCAACATTACCCTTTATTTTCAATAAATATAAGCGTATTTTCATCCATTTTCCTCTCAAATAAAAGCATTCTTCACCTTTTTTATCCTCTTTATAGCACAATATATGAGGAAAAACAAAACAGAAAACAAATAATATTTGAAATGAAATCAAAACTTCTTTGATCCATTTTTTTTAATCCAATGATTTCCTTTCCCATCACTTTAAATATTGTACATTTTCCAGCATATATATGTGTATATATTATATTTTAGCTTCTTATGTGTAAGAAAAGCTAAAATCAAATAAAGAATTGGTGAACATTAAGTTGATGGTGTGCACAAACAATGACATTTTGAGGATTTTGATGGGAATGTTCATAAAGAGAGAATAATTTGTTCTTTGTAACATCTAAATATTTTTGTGGTAACTTGTCGTACACTTGCTAATTCATGAATAGAATATGTTGATGAAGGAGAAAAGCGAAAAGAATTAGGAGAAGAAATGAGAAAAACAATATAGGAGAGGCTAATGTTGGTTATCATACAATAAAAATATATATACCCTTTTGAATGCATAAATGGATGTAGTTTTTAGAGTAATATTATATGTACTCATTTTTTAATACATAAATAAACACACACATAATGTGTTTTCATGTGATTGAATATTACTTTATCCTTAATTCAAAATCATCAAATCGTTTAATAATATATATTAAATGTATACCTATTTATGTATCCAAAATAAGTACGTATAGTTTTATTTTATTTTTTATACGTATCATTATATGATCAGATAATTTTGAATTAAGTTTAAATTAATATTCACTCATATAATGATACATATAAATATATATTTATTTATATACTTAAATATATATATATATATATATATATATATATATATATATATATATATATATATATATATATATATATATATTAAGTATATATTGATTGCTCCACAGCAAAATCAACCACACGTGTGACAGATTAATACTAGTAATAATAGAAAAGTGTTGTAAGGTCATACGTGGATTCCCTTTTTTAGATTAGTGAAGATATATATCTATTTATATTCTTTCTGTTATAAATGCAATTGCTTAATAGACAACTAAGGCTAATGGATAAGGGCAGCGAATTCCTAATCCCAACGAAAATCGTAAAACTTAATCCCCAAATCAATCAAAATCATTCATTAATTCTAATTCCTAACTAATTAAATCACCTATTTATACCCAGTGAAAACCTTGACACTAGTAAAGTAATTCCTTCTCACATTGCACAAGCCCTTCGGTTTCTTCTTAGATATTTGATTAGTGAGTTTACAGACATAAACATGACTGACAGCGAGAACTTCAAATCAAAAATAACAATTTATGTCATTGTGTGTTGGCTTCTTGCAGCCTCTGGCGGCCTCATGTTCGGCTACGACATTGGAATTTCAGGTCTAGATTTTTATATTTATTTGCATATTTATATATCCGGTTGAATTTCTATTTGTTATTTTAAGTATAATAGTTTTCGATTAAAATAAAATTATATATACAAATAAATTTTATAAATTGAGATTATAGTTTATGATTTTAATGATATAATTGTTTATTTTTTTTAATTTTAAAATCATCTTATCAAATGTTAATATAAAAATTAATTTGTATAATTTATTTATACATATAATATTATTTTTCTGGATTTTAACTCCTTTGTTTAGTACTTTATGAAAATCACCCATCAATGGCCTGTTGGCATATTTTGGTATGCTTTCAAATTATTCAAAAAGTAGGGTCTTTGGTGTTTTGTAATTGAATGTATTATATAAAAAAGTGACTCCTGGGTTTGAATTTAGTGGGTTATTAAAATTTTTTGATAACATTTTGAATTTGAATTTTTGTCACGTTTGTGAAACTCTAACTAATTATTTATAAAAAGAAAAGATTGATTTTTAAAATATTTTATAAAATTTTTTCTTGTCATGTGCCTTAAATTATGATCAAAATATTATTCAATTAAATATACTTTTAATTATTTCCTTAAAAGTAGGATGAGCCAAATTTAACATGCCATTGTGATTGTAGGTGGAGTGACGGCCATGGATGACTTCTTGATTGAGTTTTTTCCAGCAATCTATGAAAGAAAGCTGCATGCAAAGGAAAACAATTACTGCAAATATGACAATCAAATTCTCCAGCTTTTTACTTCTTCATTATACCTTGCTGCTTTATTTGCAAGCTTTCTCGCATCAAAAGTGTGCAACAAATTCGGCCGGAAACCCACCATTCTAGTTGCCTCTTTCTTCTTTCTCGCCGGAGCTGCTATAAGTGCCGCCGCTCAACGCCTCTGGATGCTCATTGTTGGCCGGATTCTTCTTGGCATGGGCGTCGGTTTTGGCAATGAGGTAAATAATCACCAAGTTTCACCCCAAAAAAAAAAAAAAACATTTTTCATAATTTTCCGGAAATTAAAATCAAACCTGATGTTCCATTTATGCAGGCCGTTCCTCTATTTTTGTCAGAGATAGCCCCTGTAAAGTACCGTGGAGCTGTGAATATTCTCTTCCAGCTTCTTGTAACTGTAGGGATATTAATTGCAAACATTGTAAATTATTTAACCTCAAAGGTGCATCCATTCGGGTGGAGAATATCTCTGGGGCTCGCCGGTGTACCCGCCTGTATTCTGTTTTTGGGCTCCATTGTTATCACTGAGACACCAACTAGCCTAATCGAGCGAGGAAAAGATGTAGCAGGCAAAAATATACTCAAAAAGATACGAGGTGTTGAAGATGTTGAAGCTGAATATGAGCAAATTAAAATGGCCAGTGATCTAGCTAGTCAAGTGAAGCATCCTTTTAAAGAACTCATGAAGCTGCATAGCATGCCGCAGCTAATTATTGCTATAATGCTGCAAGTTTTCCAGCAATTTACAGGAATTAATGCTATTATGTTTTATGCGCCTGTTTTGTTTCAAACTGTGGGATTCAAGAACGATGCTTCCTTGTTGTCTGCTGTTATCACTGGAATTGTAAATGTGCTTAGCACCCTCGTTTCGATCGTCCTTGTTGATAAAGCCGGCAGGAGAAAATTGCTTCTCCAAGCCTGTGTACAGATGTTCATCAGCCAAGTACATGATTTCATCCTTTAATTTACTGATCATACATTTATCAGAGCCTTTTTTTTAGTTGTTATTAACAAACGAAATAATGTTATGCAGGTTGTAATTGGGGCGATTCTGCAGTCTCAGTTGCAAACTACAGGTTCACTTTCAAAAGGGTCTGCGATTGTGGTGGTGCTATTTGTGTGTCTGTTTGTGATGGCTTTTGCTTGGTCATGGGGTCCCCTTGGTTGGCTGATACCCAGTGAAATTTTCCCTCTGCAAACCAGAACTGCAGGGTTCGCATTTGCCGTCAGCTCAAACATGCTCTTCACTTTCCTTATCGCTCAAGCATTCTTATCAATGTTGTGTCATATGCGTGCTGGCATTTTCTTCTTCTTCGCCGCTTGGATTTTAATCATGGGGCTTTTCGCACTCTTTCTGTTGCCAGAGACTAAAAATGTTCCAATCGATGTCATGGTTGAGAGGGTCTGGAAACAGCACGGAATCTGGAAAAGGTTCATGGTTGATGCTAATGAAGGAAGCAGATATTCTGAGCATAACATTGCTTGATGCTAATCAATGAAGAAAAACCCTGGAGCAAAGAATCTAGAGACCGTATTGTAATTCGGAGAGGAAAATGATTCAGGGATTTCATAATTATATAAGATAATTGTTAGGATGAATATTTATCTTGGCTGGACATGGCTTGTCATATATAAGAGTAATTTTATATATATATAAAAGATTCTACAAATGATATTATTCTAGTGTAGTAAAAGAGCATCCATTTCACTATATTTTCAACATTGTTGCAGGAACAGAACATAAAAAGAAAAATTACAGGTTACAATACTGAAGATAATTCCAGTACAGAGGCCTCAAAATAGAGTTCAATATATATAACTAGACCTCCAAAGAGCCCACAAGCTACGCTAATTAAGGCCTGAAGACAAACATAGCAGAACTGCTACCATTGTCAAGGCAAACTTACCCAGAAGAGATTTCAAAGGTTTCAATGACACAGCATTACTAGAAGAAGGCCCAGGAGCTTTTGCTGCAGGGACAGAAGGAGGGGGCACCGAAGGAGCTGCAGCAGGTTGACCGCTTGTAGCGAGCACGTTGATGTCAACCTTTTGTCCGGCTTGGCAGTGTCCCGGGATGCCACAGAGGAAGTAATGGTGCCCTTCGGTTTTAATCGTGATGGAGTCATTGCCGGTGGTGTAAGTGGCTAAAGGGGCTGAAGCATTGCATGCTGTGTACATAGCATGTGTCACATTCATCACATTGTGAATCTGAACATGGTACTGGAAAACTGGCATCCAAATCCAATCAAACCGTACATACATCAGTCAATGAACAGTAGAACAAACTAGGATTGCAACAAGAAAATTATGAAATAAATGCACACACCGAAAATGCAGTCGTGGATTCTCTTTCAGAAATAATTATATTGACCGGAGCTTGATAACAAAGAATCTATTCATTATATTGTGGTCCTACTCCATGACTATAAATTGATATATATGATGAAGGTTTCTGAAACTAGACATATCCCACAACAAGATTCCTGTCCTATGATTGTAAGCAGGACTTTGGTTTTGCAATGATGTCTGAACAGTTACTCACTAGTCATCCTTGAGATGAATACAGATACCCATATAGCATAAAAGCGAGTTTGAATTTATACTTTCCTGAAGAAAATGAATAATAGCTCCATTGATAATGGATGTGAAGCCCCACAGGCATTGTCATTATATTGAAATTAATTGAAACCCCACCATGGAGAAAAAGGGGTGGTGAAAGAAAATGCTAGGTGGGATTTTCTGTGCCAAGAAAAAGCGGCCATCATTGAAGCGTGCAAGATTAGGATGAGAGATTTTTATGGTGGGAGCATATGTTAATGGTGAGGGCCTACCATAACCAGGAACCAACGACACGACGGTTGGCATTTATGATACAGGTAAGAGAAATTAATCTTCAACCATTTGGTGTTTGCCACTTGTAAGGCAAACTGGCAAAGGAAACAGACTCTGCACGCGGAATTTCCTAAAGCCAGAACAAAAAGGAAACAACAAAACTGGGACAACATTGCCACTTTACATCTTTTGGGTGCAATGTATGAATTATGATCTATATGGAATTGGAATCTATAAGAAAACCGCTATCTCCACTTCTGAAGATGTAAACGAACTTAAACAGTAGCAGATTGGAGAGAAAGACAGTAGTTAACTAATTAGGGGCTTATTTAAGACTTGATCAACAGAAATCAAGCAGTCTCAGAGAGGAGCTTCACTAAAAAAGAAAGAAATTGGGGTCTCAGAAGCCACCAAGTTTACATCAAAACAGAGATTTTATATCCCAGAATACAAACCAATTCCTTGAAACTACCAAATATAGGAGCACAAAGAGGGGAAGAAACTTACGGATGGTGTCACCAATCTGAAAGGTTTTGGAAGAAGCCCATTTGTTGTAATCAATATTGCCAAGGGTCGTCCAGCCACCAGAGTCTCCAACTTTGTACACAGCTGCATTAGAAACCTTCAACAAAAACAAGGTAAACATAACAAACAGAAGCAGAGCTATCTTCTTCAAGGCCATGTCTAAAAGAACATGGAGGAGCTTGTGAGAATTGAGGGAGCTTTTATAAACTGTTTCAACTCACTGATTTGGCTTTGGCCGTTGGGATATCATTACTGGCCTCTCATTTGATCGACTTGTATTTTGTCATGTTTTTGCACCCCCCATTTTATTAGAAAGTAACAGTTGGCCCATGATGGCATGCCCATGATGAATCCTTCTATTAGGAAAAAAAAAAAAGTAAACAAACTTACATGTAAAATGATTTTTAATTTTTTACATAAAAATTCACTATTTGTCTTGGATTCTGTTGTTGGTTATTTAATTAAATATTTAAATAATATATTATCAATTAATTGATATTAATAAAATAAATAATTAATTAATTTACAAAAGGTTAGTTTGTTCGGGACATAATAATACGATGTTTAGGTTCTGGTCGAAAGAAAACCTTGCAAGGAAAGAATGTCTGAGAATGGTAGCTAAAAGATTACAAATGGCAGTGGGCGAAGTTCATCTTCAAGTGCAAACAGAGAGTACCCATAATGACGATTTTAACTATCTATTATTTTATTGGTGAGTCTGTTAATGGTGGAGGTAGCCACGACTCGTCTATTCTTGTTGCAACAGGACTTGCTTTCTACAGTCTCCTTCACCACGTTACGTTTTCATGTATCAGTATAACTAAAATAACATCATTTATCTTTGAAAATTTTATTAAAATAACCTATTTTTAATGCGTTTACAGATTATACGGATATAGCCAAGAAATACAAGTCTCTCCAAAATAATACAGAGATTATATATAACAATATACTTCCAATCTTGCTAAGCAATACATTGTCCCTTACATATGTCTTATAGCGAAAACATTAAAAATGTTGTCAAATTTATAGCTGGGAAGCAGGATCAAACCCATTATGTCCATTTTTCTTTGTGTCGTAACCACTAATACTAGGCAGAACGTCGCCGTAGTCATCCATAAATCTCTTCCAGAACCAATGTTGCTTCCAAACTCTCTCTGTCATCTCTTCAATCGGAATATTTTTGGTCTCCGGGAGCAAGAACAACACGAAGAATGACATGATCAGAACCCAGCCACAGAAAAATAGGAAGATGCCAAACTTGAAATGGCAGAGCATTGATAGAAAGGCCTGTGCTATGATGAACGTGAAAAGCAAATTCACACAGACAGTCACACTCTGCCCAGCCGAACGGGTCTCGAGAGGGAAAGTTTCACTTGGAATCAACCACCCGAGCGGCCCCCAAGACCAAGCAAAAGCAGAAATGAAAGTGCAAATCAGAACGACTACTGCAATTCCATAGCCACTGTGGAGTTCATTTGAGTGATCAGTGACCTTGATTCCGAGAATTATAGCTATTACGATTTGAGCTATGAACATCTGGACTCCAGCTTCCAGTAACAGCATACGACGGCCTACTTTGTCAACTGAGTAGATAGATACCAAAGTTGATAAAACATTCACTGCCCCAGTTATAACAGTTGAGTAAAGAGAAGCATCGTTGCCAAATCCCAATGTGTCAAACAGGACTGGAGCATAAAACATGATTGCATTGATCCCTGTGAACTGCTGGAATATCTGTTACAATTGCAAGCAACACCAAAAAAATCAATAAAACTATTACTTTACCTTATCCAGAGATAAAATTCAGAAGTTTATATAGCATTACTTGTAAAATAGTTCAACTATGAGAAATATTACCTGTAAGGCAACAGCAATAACCAGTTGGGGTCTGTTCCTCCGCTTAACGAGATTCCTAAACGGGTGCTTCACTTCTTTAGCTATACGGCTTGCCTCAACCAACTCCAAGAACTCGGGCTCAATGTTATCAGTGCCCCTAATTTTTCTAAGCACAGCTTTTCCTTGCTCCGGGTGACCACGCTCGATGAGACTGTTTGGGGTATCTACCACTAAGAGGGCACCTAAGGTTAAGAGAACAGCAGGAATGCCTGCCAGCCCCAGTGATAGCCTCCAACCCCAACCTCCTTTGATCCTGTTGTTCAAATGAAAAATGAAAATTGTTAATAAGTGATCAGTTCAAAGCCTAAACTGAGCAAGAAACATTTAAAATAACATTATTATGCATAAAATTTGCGAATTTGATTGAAGTTATAGTTTGAGGCACGTTAGAGAGAAAGATTATAGTTTCTGGTCCTTATAATTTGTGTGTAAAAGTTCGTCAAGGTAGAAAGAAACACACAATCATCTCTTCAATGGCCACATGTGATTTATCACATACACAATAATATTAGAGAAAGCCTAATTGGAATCATAAAATTATTGCATATACAAATGTTTGAATAACTTAATAAAAATGATCAACCTTACTGTTTCTTACAAAATTCTTCTATTATAATAAATAGTAGCACAACTACATCAAGGACTTTATAAATTCCATAGTGGTAAATAGTAACATAATTTATTTCAACAAGTAATGCTGTTTCATTGGATTCTTAATTCCCAAACAAAGTTCAAATTTCCTGCTCGTCTGGCGGATTTAAACTATTATAATGTAAGCATCAGATACTACAAAATAACTAACAGGTTTATTAAGCATAATGGCAATTGGCAAAGGACCTGAAATTTGTTATTGTTGCCGAACATAGCCGTTTGGGCAAAAAGGGTGAAAGTATCCCTTGTATTCAGGTACAAAATATCAAAATAATCCACCTTGAAAACCAAGGTGATTAACCACCGACTTTACATATCTAATAAATGGAAGTCATTGACTGATCAGAAGCTTTGAGGATAATAAATACTCAATGTCAACAATAAAGGATGGTGTTTTGGATTATTAGGGGGAAGAGGAGAAGAAAAGTAAATGATGAACAAACACTTAGAATTCAAATTGCTTATTATCCAACCATTGTCATCTTCGACTATTTAAATCTAGCCAGTAGAGAAGCAATTATAAAACCTGAAAAATCTTTTTTTGATTGGAGAGGATAAAAGATTCCTTTTTGTGTCTTCTGCTATCAAAAAATAAATAAGTGAGGATGAAGAATTGGACTTACTTGGCGGTCCCATAATTGACCAGATTGGCGAAAAGGATGCCAATGGTGACGTTTAGCTGGAACAGTATGTTGAGGCCTCCACGGATCCTTGTTGGGGCTATTTCCGATAAAAATAGTGGTACAGCCTGTAGAATATCAACAAATCAGAAAGACTTACCAAAAAAAAATCAGAAAGACTAATAAACATATCATTTTCTGACTCTGTGAAGGCATAGCACAGAATCACTTACAATATCTTGTCACATGATGCTACCTCAAATTAAGCCAACATGTAAAACAAAGTCTCAATCACATAAAAATATTAAAACATTAGATTACTATTTATAATTAATACTTGTTTAATTTTCTTAACCTCTTGTCTGATAGTGAGTTCTGCTTTCATCCAGTGGATGTACTTATAAGAGCCTTAATGTGGGGAGGCATCGTCCCCACCATCCAGTTCAAGAAGAGAAGCCACGTTCACATTATATGATTGAATGAACCCAATTTTGGCTTATTTCTTACCAGAAGTTACATTAGTAACAAGCGTAGTTGTGAATATTTAATGCACCAATATAGCGTTGACAAAAAGAGCAGCAACCACAATTGTGATAGACAACCTAGCATACCGCTCTGATATGGCCTAGGTAACTACTAGTAATATTTTCCTGCAATTATTCCAAAATAAATAACTTTAGTATACAGAATTTAAACTGACCTGATTAGCAAAACCAACTCCACAACCAAGCAAGATCCTTCCAATAATGAGCATGGCCAGGTCTTGAGCGGCAGCGTTAAGCACAACACCAACAATGAAGAAAAGACCGGCAATCAACATGGTAAGTCTCCGGCCAAGTTTTCTAGTAGTGTATGATGCAAAGAAAGTGGCAGTTAAACCTGCCAGATAAAGTGATGAGGTGAACAACTGTAGGCCTTGATTATCATATTTGCAGTAATTACTATCCAAGTCTTCTTGTGTCTTCCTATAAACTACCGGGAAGAACTTTTTCAAGAAATCGTCCATCGCCGTTACTCCCCCTGCATCAGATAAATTAATTAAATTAATACAATATTAGCTAAAACCACGTGTAAATAATTGTCATTTTTCAAATTAATCCTTTCAGCCTATTGGCGCACGTTAGCGAAGTAAATATCGGGGAAACTTCTGTTATAAGTAATTGAACAACCACCAAACTTGACTAACCACCGGCGGGGCTGATATCAGTGAAGAAAGTAAAAATTA
This sequence comes from Mangifera indica, assembly GCF_011075055.1. Lineage (NCBI taxonomy): Eukaryota > Viridiplantae > Streptophyta > Magnoliopsida > Sapindales > Anacardiaceae > Mangifera > Mangifera indica. The sequence goes on from NC_058143.1 coordinate 17,919,877, forward strand.
TCAAAATACCGAAAGTGCCCTTATCTTTTCCATCATGCTGTATAATTCGGCATTTTCTCACCGATAAAAAGTTTCCAGCCTGCTTGGAATTCTTTTAGCGGGAAAAAGCACCTTTTCCCCTTTACAGATTCAACACCAAACGTCCAAACCAAATTTTAAACTATTTCTTTTCCTTTTCTACTCACAAGTTCTCAACAAATAACAAATTTTCACATTTTATTTCGAAATTATAAATTCAAAAAATATTTAAAAAAATTCCTCTTTTGTTTATTTTAGATAATAATTATGGTTTATTTTAGATAATAAACCATAATTTATTCAAAGCTCAGTATATTTTTTTATAATCTCCGGTATCAAGTTTAAAAATACTTCTATCTACATAAAGCGTTTTATAAAAACATTTTCCTGGCTAATCAGTTCCAAAAACCACAGCCAAACAATATCAGGCTACTTTTTATTAGCATATGAACTTCCTACTACATAATGATAGATAATAATACTAAATAATTACCAGAAACACCAACATCATAGCCGAACATGAGTCCTCCGGTTGCGGCCATTATACAGGAAATGATAACAATCGGAGTAATCTTAGCCTCAAACTCGACTCCGGCCGCTGGCGCAGAGGCGGAGAATCCTCCACCAGCCATGACTACTTATCAGAATAGAAAAAACAAACTACAAACAAAGTATTCTCCAATGAAATTAATGCAGCGAAGCTGAAGACGACGAAGAAGAAGAGAGATTATGGTGAAATGAAGTATTGTGCATTGAGAACTTATTTATAGCCGAGGAGAAAAAAATGAGCTACGTAATGGATGCACGGTGGGCCACAGCACCATATCCTTACACGTGGGAAATTTTCTTTAATTTGTTCTAATGGATATTGTTTCTTTAATAATTTTCTACGTCGGCTGGCTAGCTGGCAAGTCAACCAACGGCTCTCTTCAGTTTCCGGCTTCGGAATAGTGTGAATTCAAAATGTTTTTTAGTTTTTTGGTTGAAAGTACAATAAGTGTATGCGCAAGAGAAAACGCAATTGCGCGTTGTACATAATCTTATATTGTTCCATTAACATTTTGGTCAACATATTATTCTCGCTGAGAGAAATTGAGGAAGGGAAACGTGCGAAGACGTGTGGAAGAAAAATCAACGGCTGATGCGTCCTTAGATAATGATCTATCATAGCTGGTATTTGAAGATATTTATATTAATTAATTATTCTATTTCCTTGTGCTATCGTAATTGGAAGTCAAAGTCAAGCCAGGCGGTTCAGAAATTCAGATACCATGGATACTAATATTATAACAATTTTATATTATTATTAGAGCCTCAATTAGGTGAGGTGGAATAATGTAAATAAGAAAAAAAAATAAAAATGATAAATTGAAAGGATTGATGTGACATGGACGATGAGTTAAGTTCCCTTCACAAACCAAAAAATTAATTTGAAGTCGTTGATCATGATACTTTCACCATAAAACCATAACGTACGTTTTGAATATATAATTAAATATTTATATAAAATAATATTATTAAATAATTAAATAATTTAAATTAAAGATAATATAATAATTAATTAATAATTATATAATCAAATTCGATTTAAATAAAAAATATTATATTTTATTTTATTTAAATTTATAGTTTAAATTAATTATTTGGATTTATAATTTGACTTTATGATATATTGATAAAATAATATTATTTTACCTAAATATCATCGATTTGAACTATATATTTCAGTTGAATTGAACCATAAATTTAAATCAAATTAAGTTATAAATTTGAATCATTTATTCAAATAATAGATTTTTATTGAACTCAATTTGAACTAAGTTAAATACCTCTTTATTCAAATTCAATTTGGTTTAAAAAATAAATTGAATATTTTTACTCAAATTCAAATTAATTTAATTTAAGTCCAACCAAACTAAATTATCTTTTAAATCTGAATTCAGTTTAGATCCAACTTTATATATACATATACAATAATACTTAAAATTATAATCCATTTTCTTCTGCTTTGCCTTTTTTTTTATTTTGAGGTTAAGTTACATCCCCTATTCAACTTCAACTTATTTTGGGCTGCCAAATCTATTTTTAAAAATTGGGAACTTGGAGTTTTCTATTTGTCATATATTGATTAAATATTAGGATTAGATTTATAATTATTATATTAAATAAATTAAAATTTTATAAATATGATAAAAATTTGAATCTAAATTTTTATTTTGAAAATTCTACTTTTTTTAATTTTGTTTACATTTTAGTCAAATATCCTACATATTTATCGAAGTCAGACAAGAAACGTTAAGAAATTCTATTAGCCTATAACCAGAGATAACTGTATGGCTGGGGACCAATTCTAGCTCAGGACAAGTGTTACGTGATTGACACATATAGAGCCATTTACCATGAGTATATCATGCGTAAAGTATTCAACCATCTCTCTCACCTTTTTAGTTCGAAATATGGACCACAGATTCTTGGTGAGGTGAACATCATAAGCACTCAGCTAAAAATCAGCTTCACAATGAGCCACCCAACCATTCGACCCGCCCAAATTTATAGGATACCACATTTTTTAATAAAACTTTATATGAATCACTGCAAAGAATATTATATTATATTATATAGTTTTATATATAAATAAAAATATATTATAATATAATTAAATATTATTTTATTTTTAATTTAAAATTATATGATTATATAATAACATGATTTTATTTATATATAAAATTATATATATTATTTTTATATATAATACTATTTTATATTATATTATATTTATATATAGAGAGAGAATTAAATAGAGATATAGTAAAAAATAATAATATATAACATGATGAACAAAAAATTGGTAAATAAAAGTTTAAAATAAACTTTGGAAATTGAGGTATGCGTAACGTCCAGTTTTCTTAAAACAAAATAGCTCCTTTGTTTGAGTGAATAAAGAATAACAAGAGATCCTAATTGTATGGTATCCAAATATTTAATAATTAATAAAATTATGTTTATAATTTTATATATAAATAATAATTATTTTATTTTTTATTTTTAATTATCCAATTATATAGTAATATATCATTTTTTATATATAAAATTATACACATAACATCACTCATTTAATAATAGAACCCTAATCCCTTAAAAAACATTTAAGAGCTTAAATAGGGCTATTTAATTTTGTGTATTCAAACAAGAAGATGAACCCTTTTTTATGCCATTAAAAGGGGAATTACATTGAATAGCATCATTAACATTAAGCTAATTTTTGATCTTATCTATTTTCCATATTTCAAGTTATTATCTTTAAACTAGGCCAAAAGACTTCTTCCCACCCAAGGTATACCCTAAACTTTCACTCTTTAATTTTTAAAAACCTAAATAACTATTTATAAGTAAATTTTTGTTAAAAAACTTAATTAAGATTAGGGATAAAACTGTTATTTATTTAAAAAAATTCTAAAAATTAAAGTTTTATTATTTTTCTTTAATAGATTTAAAAATCTTACAATTTCCCTCCAACCAAAATTTAAAAATTGTAAATACCCCTTAGGTTTGTTCCTCTTCTCTTCCGCATCGATTCGTCATCTCTAGTTATCCACTATCCTCCCTCTAGTCACTCTCTTTTCCCTCTTCGATTATCTTCATCTTGATCGAAGAAAACCAGAGAGAAAAGAGAGAGTGACCAGAGGGAGAGATAAGGTGAGAGGGAGACAAACAACAATCGTAGATGGCTAACCAGTACTGGAGAAAAGAGAAATAAATTCTAAAAAGATATTTGTCAGTTTTCATACTTTAAATTAAAAAAATTATAAGTTTTTTAAACTTGTGGAAGGAACACGATAAAATTTTAAATTTTTTAATAAATAACAATTTTACTTTTAATTTTAACTAAAATTTTTAATAAAATTTTATTTATAAATAAATGTTTAAATTTTTAAAAATTAAAAAATCAAAGTATGAGGTTTGATTATACCCTGGGTAGGAGTAAGTCTTTCAGCCTTAATTAAAGTATGAATCCGTGGCTTTTCAGAATGAAAAAAAAAAAAACAGGCAATAAAGTAATCATAGAGCGAGGGACCTTCCTTCTTTTCGTAATTTTTCCAACTAAAAAAGCAAGTCGTCATGCATAATTTTTGAATGTGTACCATATCAGGACCTTGACTTATATAAACAAGATTAACGTGTATAATATTTTTATTTTAATAATCCCAATATAAATTAAGTGGCATTTAAACTCCCAAACCCATAAGCCTAGCATCTCCCACATGTTGACTTCCAGCAATACACATCTAGAATTTGTGATGAAGAACTACTCTTTCCACAGACTTGGGATTGTCTTCTTCAAGCAGATTAAGTCGTCCAGTTGAGCTGGGCAAAACGGTTTCCGGGCAAGACGTTGGCTAAAAATGAGTCTAGCAGAGCTAGCTACCGTAGAGAGGGTGATGCAACCGCGCCTCTAGCTGGATACTTAAAATTTGATAGCTCGTGTGCTCTTAAACTAAAAAAATTAGACACAAAATAGATATACAAATAAGATATCATATATATATATATATATATATATATTGATACAGGCACTGAATTTGACCATGAATAGAGAAATAACAATGTTCTCCACGACAATGGAAGCAGATTTGCAGTGGAGGTTTTGGAACGTAGAATTCGATAGCTTTAGGATAAACATGAAATGGATAAGCATGGAATGGTGTTTTCAAAATTTTTAGGGGGCATTACAAATTTGAAAAAGTTTAGGTTGTTTTTAAAATTTTAATTGCCCCTTTATAATTTTTAAACGATGTTATACTTCCAACAAATGACAAAAACATTAAATTTTAAAGTACGTTAAAGTTTTAATATTTTTAAAAGTCAAATTAATAAAATTTTAAATTATTGATGATATATTATTAATTTGATATTTATAAGAAATGTTAATAGTAATTTTCTATTTTAATAAAATGACAGAAAAAAATTTCTGGGAAAACTAGTTAAATTTATTAACGAAAGTGAATAACAGATAAAAATTTGGTTTTTTAAAATTTAGAGGATGAAAAATTTCACTTCATGAAATAATGGGTGGGATAGAGTCGTTTAACCAAAGAGAAAACAGAAATTGATACTTTAGTTGATCACATACAATTTTCTCCCAACCCAAATTTTCAAAAACAACATTTTTTTCTTTAGGGTTTATAAACTTTCGGATTGAATTTTCTGACAAAGACCGACAATCTCCAGTCAACGTCTCCTCTTTTTGACCGTGTGGCGTCTTTCCCTCCTAGACGTCATCATCGATGAAGACAATGCGTCTTCGTCGACAATGACATCGTACAGTATTGGAAGTGTACGATTGGAATTAGGGGTCATCGGAGAGGGAGAGTAGGTGCTTAGAGATCACCGATCGTCATCGAAAAAATTGGATCTGAAGATTTGAAAACCCTAGAGAGGAAAATACAGTTTTTGAAAACTTGGGTTAGGGAAAAAATTAGTTTTTAAAGTTTAAAAGGGTAAGAAGAAATAAAATTTCAAGGGGTTAGAGTTCCGTTAATTTTAACTGCTTATAGGTGGGTAATTGATATTATCAAAGTTAGGGCTGGATTCGAGCCAAGCCAGCTCAAGCTCGAGCTCGGCTCGGTTCGAGCCCGAAACGAGCCGGGCTCTGCTCGGTTCGATCGAGCTCGAGTCGAGCTCAAGCTGGCTCGAGTTGGCTCAGTAGATTTTTTTTAAAATTTTTTATACAAAACGATGTCGTTTTGATCTATATATATACACAAAACGATGTCGTTTTGATATGAGAAATGAGCCGAGTAGAGTTGTAAACGACCCGAGCCAAAAACGAGCGAACCCCGAGTCGAGCCGAGCTCGAGCTGAACTCGAATTGACCATAAATAGACCGAGCCGAGCCCGAATTGGCTGCGAGTTGAGTTTAGTTCGGTTTGAATCTAACCCTAATCAAAGTTAATAGAGGGAAACTTGAGAATATAACATACCTTGGGTGGGAATAGTCCTTTGGCCTCATAAGCAGTCAGCTAAAAATCAGCTTCACAATGAGCCACCCAACCATTCGAGCTGCCCAAGTTTATAGGATACCAATTTGTTAATAAAACTTTATATGAATCACTGCAAAGAATATTATATTATATAATTTTATATAAAAATAATAATATATTATAAAATAATTAAATATTATTTTATATTATATTATATTTATATATAGAGAGAGAATTAAATAAAGATATGGTAAAAAATAATAATATATAACATGATGAAAAAAAAATTGGTAAATAAAAGTTTAAAACAAACTTTGGAAATTGAGGTATGTGTAACGGCTAGTTTTCTTAAAACAAAATAGCTCCTGTGTTTGAGTGAATAAAGAATAACAAGAGATAATATATTGCACGGTATCTAAATATTTAATAATTAATAAAATTATATATATAATTTTATACATAAATAATAATTTATTATAATTTAATTAAATATTATTTTATTTTTAATTTTTGATTATCTAATTATATAATAATATATCATTATTTATATATAAAATTATATACGTAATATTACTTATTCAATAATAGGACCCTAAATCTTAAATACGTTTAAGAACTTAAATACGGCTATTTAATTTTTTGTATTCAAACAAGAAGATGAACCCTTTTTCATACGTTAAAAGGGAAAATACATTGAATTGCATCATTAACATTAAGCTAATCTTTGAACATGTCTGTTTTTCATCCTTCAAGTTATTATCTTTAAACTTAGGGCAAAAGACTTATTCCCACCTAAGGTATACCCAAAATTTTCATTCTTTAACTTTCAAAAATTTAAATATTTATTTATAAGTAAATTTTTGTTAAAAAACTCAATTAAAATTATGAATAAAACTGTTATTTACTAAATTAAAATTTTATTATTATTTTTCAATAGGTTTAAAAATATTATAATTTTCCCCCAACTAAAGTTTAAAAATTGTAACTATCCCTTAGGTTTGTTCCTCTTCTCTTCTGCGTCAATTCATTATTTCTGATCATCTACCATCCTCTCTCTAGTCACTCTTTCTTCCTTCCTTGACTGTCTTTGTTTTGGTTGAAAAAGACCGAAAAGAGAAAAGAGTGACCGGAGAGAGAGATAAAACCAGAGGGAGGACAACCGATAATTAGAAATGGCTAATTAGTGCTGGAGAGAAGAGAAACCAACTCTAAAAGGGTATTTATCAGTTTTCAAATTTTAAATTAAAGAAAATTATAAATTTTTTAAACTTGTGAAGGAAACATGATAAAATTTTAAATTTTTTAATAAATAATAATTTTACTTTTCATTATAAATAAATATTTAAATTTTTAAAAATTGAAAAATCAAATGACCTAACGTAAAAGTATCGGGTCCTTGTGCCAATTTCAAGAAAACCATCCCTGGCTTTTCCAGAATAAAGTAATCATAGAACAAGGGGCCTTCCTTCTTTTCTTAATTTTTCCAACTAAAAAAGCAAGTCTGTCTAATGATTATTAACAATGCATTATGGTAGTCATACATCAACCCAATTCAAATTTTTTAATGTGTACCGTATCAGCACCTTGACTTATATAAACAAGATTAACGTGTATAATGGAAGCAGATTTGGAGTGGAGCATGAAATGGAACGTAGAATTTAAATAGCTTTAGGATAAGCATGGAATGGTGTAAAAGGCAATACGTTTTATTAGTCAGCCATTTATGAATTTGACCAGCTTAATTATCTTGGATAAACCACTAATGAAATGCATTTAGACTTTATCTCTCAGTCAATGTTACAATTGCTAACAGATTTCATCGGTTAGGGCAAAAGATTATACATTAATTAAAGTGGATAAGATTTTGAGAAGGCAAGAGACTTATTCCCACCTCAGGTGTAGTGTGAACCCAAAAGCCTCACTTTTTAATTTTTGAAAATTTAAATATTTATTTATAAAATATTTTTTATTAAAAATCTTAACTATAATTAAATGTAAAATATTTCTTTAATAAAAAATTAAACTTTTGTCATATTTTTTTATTCAATTTTAAAATCTTATAATTTTTTCTTTAAATTTTTCTTCAAAATTTGAAAAACAACAATTTTCTTTATAATTTTTTCCTCTTTTCTACGACAACGATTTAATGTCGACTGTTTTCCCTCTCTCTCACCTTATCTCTCTCTCCCAGTCTCTCCAATCACGAATAAAAAAAAATTCAAGCAATTTTCATTTGGACACGTCATCGTCTAGACGAAGAGTCACTTATAGATGCTTCGTCTAGTCAACAAAAGCATTGTCTAGGCAACGAAGGCATTGTTTGGACTAGTCATCTAGGTGAATCATCTAATTCGTTCAATCTAGACAAATCCAAATGATGTTGTGGCTTAGGGAAAGATAGTTGAACTTTTCTCTATGAATTAGAGTTGAAAACGCAGTTGTCAATGGCTAGAGTGGGAGGAAGAAAACATTAAGTTTAAGGGGGAGGAGAATGTTACTTTTTAAAGTTTGAAAACTTTAGGAAATGATGAAATTATTAGTTTTTAAAATTTATAGAGAAAAATGTAATGAATTTTATATTTTTAAATTTTTTTATTAAATAATAGGTTTGTTTTTAACTTTAATTAAGTTTTTTAATAAAATTTTGTTTATAAATTGATATTTAAATTTAAAAAAATCGGAGAGGGTCACTTTAAGATTTCGCTATCTCTGAGGTGGGAACAAGCCCTTTGGCCTTTTGAGAATGAAAAAATTAATTTAATTATTTAAAAGCGACGAGGCAGAAGTGCCGCAGATTAAATTGCATCTGAGTCATGAAAACACAACCACAAATTCTCATCATGGCTAAAGCAATTATCATCTATTTGAATTAAAACAAAACACCATCAGCAGTCCCAGTGCCCATTAAATTGGAGTGGAAGGTATATGCCGGGCTCTATTTTATTGCCAATAAAATAGAAAATCGTGCTTCAACCCTTTTCAATGCCTTTTTTTTTTTTTTTTTTTGTTTCAATCTGTAAATTTTGTGCCATTGAAACACAACAGAGATCCATGAGTGGTTGGATTAGATACTGGGAGACGTTCAATTGGATTTTGGGCCAAACTCTGCGTTTTCTGGGTTTCATTTTTCAGAAAAATAAACCAAAATTGCTACAAAATTAGATCATAGTGTTGTAAATGAATAAATACTTTATTGACAAAAATGCGAAGTAGAGATATTAAATTTAAATAGTTTTGGAATATAAAGTAAGACACGTGCACTAGGGTTGGATTCGAATCGAATTGAATTTAAGTTTGACTCGGTTTGTATATAACAGAGCTCGAGCTCGTGGAAGTCCAGCTCAAACTCTGTTTAGCTCGTTTCAAACTTGAATTTTTAACTATTTTGTTATCAAAATAACGTCGTATTGTATCAAAATTTTTAATTGAAAATTTTGATGAGTAGTTCAAGTTCGACCAAGCTTATATAAGACTGACTCGTTTCAAGCTCGTTTGAGCTGAGCTCTAGCTTGAATGGGCTCAGTTCGAATCTAACCCTAACGTGCACCACCATACTGAGTTTAGCACTGGAAAATATTCGATTGAATATATAGATAACGTATCATTATATATTTAATATTATTTTATTTTTGCATTAAAATTATTTAATCTTATAAAAACAAATAATCTACATATTTAAATGAATATATATATAATTTCATTGTATTTGAAATTGAAAAATAACATTTTTTTTACCTTCATAATTTCACTAAAAATAAACAATATTTTGTCCCCAAACTTTAATAAATACATTATTTCACTTGTGTTTATAAACAAAATTAACTTAAATTAGTCACTGATGATAGTTGAAATCGCATTGTATTAATACAATTTCAATTATAATTATATTAAAATAGTACAATTTTAATCCGAATTGCATCAAAATGTAACGACATTTTATTCAATTTAAAAAAAAATCTTGTTAAAATTTTGTTACTCCAATAAAATTTCACCAATATGATATGATTTTAACTAAATCACATTATTTTAATATGATTTTAATCTTAATTTCAATTGTAATTGAAACATTTACGAATTCAGGATTTGTCAGAGTTAAGATTGGTGTAATTGATAATTTTTTAATTAAAAGTAATAATATAATTGATAAAATTTTAAACTAAATAGGAAAAAAAATATTTGTAATATTTATATATTTATAAATCAATGAACATACCCTTTAATTACTAAATTAATGTTAATACAAAAATAATTTCTTTTTTAATTTCATGAGTGGAAACTTGTGTGAAAAATAGTTATTCCCCTTTGTTATCTTTTTAATTTAAGATATTTGATTATGGGTGATAAACACCAAATAAATCCAATTGACGATTGAATCTATATCATAATTAACGTTTAAAACATGATTAATTATGACACAATCCACTAATTAAAACACAATTATAACAGAAGATTAAATATAATTTTAATAATAAAAACACGTGATGAAATGTATATGACAAGGTTTCTTGACGCTATAAGCTTTCAAGTATGTCATATCCATTTTACCATATTCCCGCGTTCCATTGCATGGATTTCTTTATCATATCCATACATGATTAAGATTTCTAATTAGATGAATCATAGTGGGTTAATCATAGTAAGATCTTGGTTGATTTTTTCTTCTTTTGAAAAATGATGATGGATTATGTGAAATTTCCTTTGAATAAATTATTGGCACTTATAAGAAAGTATTTATAAAATAAAACGAGGTCAAAATTAGTAAAAGTTAAAGAGTTAAGCCAAAACACTATTTCCCACCAGGGTGTACTAGAATGATAATTTCTAGATTTTAAGTTTTAAAAAATCAAATTTTCATCTATTTTTTACTTTTGTTAATGAATTATGATAAATGAAACGATAAGAAGGACATTTTATATAGGTTTTCTATTTTTTTCATTTTCATTTTCTCATTATTATTTTTTTTAATTTAAAAAATGTTAGGAGTGTTAATAAAAATTTTTAGGGGGCTTTAGAAATTTGATTTCAAAATTTTAATATGCCCCTTTATAGTTTATAAATGATAGTTATACTTCCAAAAAATGACAAAAACATTAAATTTTAAAGTATGATAAAGTTTTAAATATTTTTAAAAATCAAATTAATAAAATTTTAAATTATTAATCATATGTTGTTAATTTGACATTTATATGAAATGTTAATAGTAATTTTCTATTTTAACAAAATGACAACAATTTTTTTCTAGGAAAACCCGTTAGATTCATTAACAAAAACGAATAACAGATAAAAATTTGGTTTTTTAAAACTTAAAGGGTGAGAAATTTCATTTCATGAAATAATGGGTGGGATATAGTCATTTAACCAAAGAGAAAACAGAAATTGATATTTTAGTTGATCACAACAATGGTATGTATCCATGTGATACTGAACCAACTTATGCTATTTAAGTTTATTAATTATCTTAAACAAAATATTAGACATCTAATCATATTCTAATCAAATTAAAAATTGCTTAAACCTATCAACAAATCTTGTCCAAGATGCTTTTCTGAAGTCAAAAGAGGATTTTCCATCACATGTCCTTCCATACTTTATATATATTCCTATGTTGGAGAAAATAGTTTTTTCTGCCTTTATAAATATATATTTTATTACGATGAATCTATATGAAGATTCGTCATAATCTTTACACAAAATCAATAATTCTTACTTCCAATTCCAAAGCCTTATTACTCCTCTCACTTCTGGAACTACAATGGGCTGGCTCTTTACTCCTTCAGGTTTAGGCTCATTCTTCAATTTTTGGCCCATATGCTCTTAGCCTATAATTTTTGCAATATACATATACATTAACTAGAAAACCATATTTGAGTCAAATCGTTATCTTAGTATTGAACTGATCATATTAAGCAAGTAAAGTTCGAGTCTTTTTTAGGATTGAATCAAACACACCATTAGGGTTGAATTGATCATTTAAAATTGGTGAAAACCCAAATCTAATAACCTTATAATCATTGCATAAAGTAAATTAAAAGTTTATCTATAATGTGCAATTAATATGTTCCAAACTCATGCCCTTTTTAGTATTTGGTGCTCTTATTACCTCCAAATTTGATATGAATCATGTGTAAACCTTTTAAATAAATCTCATATCGATAAAATATAAGAGAAATGTTAGGTCTGTCTGTTCATCTTATATTGTTTGGAGATGAGAAGATTGAATTGATTAAATATCTTATGAACTTCTTAAGATGTTAAAACGTATTTTGAGTTGTAAATCTTATAAACAAAATCATAATAAATTATGTATTTAAAGTGAATAATATATTAACAGTACTATATTGATAATAAACCAGGTTATTGGACAACGACTGTCACAAAGGCCACAAAAATTGATCTAGGAATGTAAGCCAAAGTATATGTTTGTTTGCATTAACATTTAGTAAAATCACCCACTTAAAGCAAAAAAAAATCATCTGCATTTATTACGTTGCTTCAAATAGTTCATCACAAAGTGACCAACAGTTAAAAGGGAAGAGACATACTGTAAAACAACAGCAACAACCATCTTTATACTAAAAGTGGGAGGATGAGTACCGTATACTTTCCCTAGAGTTGCACGTGAGGGGGGTAACTCCACGTGGCATGACACGTGCATCCCCTTCCTTTTTGTCCATAATATGAACATGAGGTTGGCTGTTGCCCTTCCTTGCGATTTAAATAAGACGGATAATTGTGTAGCTGAATCTATCTACTTTACCACCTGGGCATGACAGAACTTGTCGTGTGCCACTACTGCAATTACTTTATTCTTTAACCAATATTTTATCATTAATCATGCAAAGATAAGGTAAGGTTAGATCCAATTAATCCTATTTTTAATTTAATAATAAATAATAATCAAAATCCCCGCCAATACTTCAAATGTTTGGGACTCTCTCGAAGATTAGATAACAAATGACAATTCTCAATACTCTTACATTATTCAATAACCAATCATTTTATTTTATTTTTTATAATATGGTTCAAAATGCAAATCTGGGATACATTGGTAACATCATAAATAGAGAGGGCTGAAGGCATGGCATGGCATGGCATGGCATAGCATAGCATAGCGAAGCTTCGTTTCAAAGAAAAAAAAAAAAATAAAGTAATGCAAAGTGGTGTAAAAGTCACTGTATGGTAACACACGCTTGTCCCACTTTGTGGACTTTTCACTTACATTTTGTTCCTTATAACATGGGCCTTTTTAAAAAATATATATAAAATTATTCAATGTTACTGTAAATTGGTAAAATTTTATTAAGATTTATTGAAGATTAAAAAATAATATATAGTTTTGGAATTTTTTTTTATTGGACAAACAAGCACAAATCAAGCAGGTTTGCTTTTTATATTGTGAAATGTATATAACATGGTTGATTGACCGTATAAGTTATTATATACAATATAATAATAAAAACAGTTGTACTTTCTTATTCATTAATTAAATGATGGGTGGTGAGTGAGTCTAACGAGAAGGTAGTAGTAGAGAGATGTCCACCGTTTCTTTATTTTGTATGGGGAAATTAAGGAAGATTAGATACCCTAATTAAGTATTTGTAAATATAATTAGAATTAGTCGTAAAACCTTTTTTTGTATAATCTCTCATCAATTAATTGGATGCCCACTAGTGACCAAATCAATACATTTTTATCTTAAATCTTTAAAAATTGATGCTCTTCTATGGGTTCCATTCATATAAACAAATTAACTATTTTATCCATCAACAGAAAAAGACATTAGATTTATATGAATCCGACCCCACACACATTACGTATTATAAATAAAAATATGAAAATTAAAAAATCTAAAATATATTTTCAAATATTTCATCATGGGGGTATTTTTTTATTATATTCAACTTGGTGGAACACTATTAACTAAAATATTTGAGATTAATATAATTAATCAATAAGTGATGGGTGCTTAGCAAACGAGAGTGGATGACGGCTAGGGTTATGTACACGGTCATAAAGGCAGCCACGTAGGCAAGATCACGTCGCATAAAAATATACACGTGGCTGAAGTATGGGATTTCACGATAGCGAGTGAATGAATGGCTCATAAAACGACAAAAGCGAGGAGGAAGGGATCCATTTTGGTGGGTCAACCATTAAATTGGGGACTAATTCTGACGTGGCCACAATGGTCTCCAAAAAATTAGTATTTTTATGTTGGATAGAATAGAGTGACAGCAGTTTTTTAAGAGAGTTCTCACCATTCAAGTTGCAAGACTGGACGATAAATATCTCAATTAATGAGAATTAAAATGTCTTCCAAGTGCCACGTAAGGACGTTCTCAACACGGCATTGTTAAGTTATCACCTCCCTTCATAACAAATAGATATTTACCTCATAACCAGATCCGAGGCGACAATGAGCAGTTGTACGACACGTGGCGTTGTGGCTTACTGTCACAAACGAAAACAACATTGCCACGCTGGAATATGTGCACGATGTGAACTCCGCTATAAGCGCGTGGAGTGAAAAGCGGGAAGTCTTAGTCGCACTTTTTGTTTTAATATTTATTTATTTTGTATCTCTTAAATTTCCCTTTTTAACTGAGCGGTGAAATTTGACCGGCTAGTTGGTTCGTTCCGTTTCTAAAAATTTTAATTTAATTTTCCTGTGGGACCGGCAAGCGTCACCACAAGCTACCACATCTCACAGTACGTGACAATAGGCCAACGGGAGGAAATAATTTCTACACCGTCTGCTAAGTGGGGTCCATACTTCTCGGATGTTCCGTGACCTTGACTCTGAGCTCCTTTCACCCGCTGCTCCGTATATAATAGCCGTCGATTGGATGTTTTCCACGGTCTAGATTGGGCGCGCTGATCGACATGCACGGGACTCTTAGTTCGGTGCCAACTCGGACTTGTTTGTGTCTTGGAATCTGGATTCGCCACGTCAGACAAAATCTGACGGTCGGTATGTGTTGTTTTACTTGTGAATGGAGATATTATCCATTGATTCTCCGTATAGATTGTTTTCATGTGGGACAAGGTGAGCCTATTTGGAAAAAAATATTGTTTAATTCTCTCACACTCTCATATGTAATAATTAAAAAGGAAAATAAAAAACGTGGGAACCGAAACGGTGAATTTGACCGATTGGAACGATAATTCCTGCGGTCATATAGATTCCATTTGATCGTCATGTTGTCTTTACCAAGGTCTCTGGCAACCGGTTTACCGGCGAAAGCCAGTCACGACATCTCTTTGGGAAATTCAAGGCTTCAACTTCAACTTGATCGTGATTCGTGGGTAACAGTATTCTTATTTCTCACTCCTATTCAGGAAGTACAGTACAATCAAAATATTTTAATTCATTAATTTATTACCAAAAACTATTTTATTTATATATTGGAATATCATTCCATATCGGAACTAGCGAGTAAACTTGGAAGCTTGGGAGCAAAGAAAAAGCCGGACACGTGGCGATAATGTCCAGAAAAGATTAAATAACCTACTAATAACAGCCCATCCAATGCTCTGGATTTTGCCATGTCAGCTTTCCCAAACATCCACCGAGAGATTTGTAGAGATATCAACGATGAAGATGAAAGCATGTGATAAAGCTATCAATCGTGGCCGTTGAGAAGGCTTGTGAGTAGAGTGAAATAGCTGAAAACAGGATGAGATGAGAGCCAAAAAGAGGACAGAGAGGGAGGCAGAAAGGAGCAGAGAGAGAAGATAAGCGAAAGCTGAGATCTTCCAGGCTGGTTAATTTCTGTGTATAGAAAGATCTGTGAATATTGAATCAGTTATTTGGCCGGAGATAGCTCGAACCATTCAGATTCTGGTAACTTAATTCCATTTCCGGTGAATTATGATAGTTTCCCGGTGATGAGAGGTAAGATTAGTAGTATTCAAGACGTATCTAATTTGTCGCTACGAAATCAATCCAAACACAAATGGAAAGAAGCAGAGAAGCGAAAAGAGGTGTTACTTTGGCAGCTTCAAATGGTTTGTCAAGGAGGAGACACAGAAGTGGCAGTCTCAGAGAGTCTCCAGGTCTCAATTTTCACCAGATCTAACTCTTTTCCAACAGGAACGATTTTCGATTGATTCTGATGTGTTTTCTTTTGGGATGATTTATGTTTTTTTATGCAGAAGAAGACGGTCCGTTGGAGTTACACGAAACGGCGAGGTTAAGAGATCGAAAGAAAGACCGTGATCGTGACCGCGACCGTGAAAGAGAACGTGATAGAGAGAGAGATCGAATGAGTAGGACTAGCAAAAGAAGAAGAAGCGATAAATTTATGCTCGGAACGAATAGAGATGACGGAGGGGATGACAGTTCAGAGGAGAGCGTAAATGATGATGAAGAAGACGATGACGACGATGGAGGTGTAGGTGGAAATTCTTCTATCAGGATGCTTCCACCCAATCCATCAACATCATCATCGTCGATGTTGAATCATCATCATCACCATCATCATCACAATCTTAATAGTAATAGCCACAGTAATAATAATCATAATCATAATAATAATAATCACAGCAGTCGGAAAAGTTTTCCACCGCCGGCTAAAGTGTTTAGAGCTGCGCCGACGACTACGACAGCCAACCCCGCCAACTCTACCTGGAAAGCCGCCGATGAGATGATTGGTGTTTCAGTGCCTAGAAAAGCTCGGTCAGGTAGAGAGGTGGAAGATATTGTTCTTCTGGATTTTGCTGCTTATGATTCTTCGTTTTTGTTTCCGGTTTGTTGGATGTAATTTGTCAATTTTGTTTATTTTGTTCCCTGTTTATGCAGTCTCTACTAAAAGGTCCCATGAATGTTGGACTTCAAGTGGTGGTGGTGGAGAACAAATACACAGACAAGCTTCATCTTCACCTGTGAGAACGAGTGTTGCGACTGTGTTGACTACCCCCGCACCCGCTTCGCCTTCTTCCAATTTTTCAGTTCGGAAGAAGATGGTCAGTTATTTCTTATGTTCTTTTTCTTGAAGAAATTGATATACACTTAATCTAGCTAATGGTTATTTGGTTTTTTCGTTGTAGAAACCTAGCGGACCCAAACTAAGGCCACCAAAGTCGTCGAGCAACAAGTCATCATCGTCAGCTCAGGACGAGATTGAGATCGAGATCGCGGAAGTTTTGTACGGGATGATGAGGCAGCCACAGGGTCCATCGAAGCAAGAAATTATGGTTGTAGATTGGAATTCTAAAGAGATTAATAGTAAGTCCACTAGTGACTCTAAATCCAGGGTTTCTTCTCCGATCTCGAATTCTCCATCTACTCTCCCTCAGTCTTCATCAATTTTGCCCACAAATTCTAGTTCTTCGATTGCTCCCATGTCTGCTATTGGTGAGCTTGAGTTTTTTCTCGCTCAGGAAGCTTTTTCTGTTTTTTAAGAGGTTGACATGGTGATGGAATTTTGTGGTTCTGTTAAATTTGCAGCACCGAAGAGGAAGAGACCGCGACCTGTCAAGTACGAAGATGAGAATCCTTCGTCGTTTACAGTGCGTAATGTTCCCATTTCGTCTACGACAAAGGTTGAGATGGATCACTCTTCCAAGGCCGAAACTTGTTCGTCTAATTTGGACAAGATTTCGGGATCTGCAGCAGCTGAGAATGGTTCAATTTCATACGATTTGATGAACTCTCAAGCCTCCGAGCCGAAGATTGAGCCGGTTAAGCCAGAGAGCAACGTTTCATTACCGGATTCAAAGGGTTTGACTGAACCATCGGAGAGTGGAGGAGATGTGGCTGTGGCAAACGACGGCCCTCCGCCTCAGCCTCAGTCTCCTAAGAAGGATTCTACCGCTAGTCTCCGATTAGATGATGATTGTAGAGACAGTCTGACAGTTTCTAAAGCGTGAGTTAAAAACAATATCTCTTTCTTTATTTTATGTTTTACGAATATTTTTGTTGATGGATTTGAGTTTCATTTTTTTAGGAACTTAATGACATCTGAGATTGAGAACCAGCGAGAAGAAAAATTCCAGATAGATCTGATGGTGAGGATCTTCATTTGATGACAAGATCTTTTTTTTACCTCAAAATCTTTTTGAACTACTTTATATGGTGTATACCGGATTTTAATTTTCATTTTTTCCTTGTAGGCTCCTCCTCCATTGAGATCGTCACCTGAAAGGGACGGTGAGATTGATTTTGTGGCTGTTGACGGTCAAACGGTGAGTGGTCCACTTTCCGTCTCTCTATCAGTTTAAGTTTCCATGAGAAATTAATATGGTTTGTACCTTTTGCAGGAAATGAAGCCTGTGGTGAAGGAGGATGAGAAGGTAGTTAAAATGGTCAAAGAAGATGTAGCTGTTGATGGTGAACAAAAGAAGGTAAAAACAATAGCAGAAGAAAGTGAATCCCAGAAGCCAGTTGTCGTTAAGGAGAGAAACATTGATCTCCAGCTTGATTTGGAGAAGAGTGATAGAGATGGTGGTACTGTTAGCTTAAATGGCAATAAGCTGCAACAGCATGTTCACAAGCAGCAGCAACATTCACCGCCTTCAGCCCCTGAGAAAAATGGTAAATTAACCTTTTCTTCTTTAAGTTTCTTGGAGGACATTTTGTTCTCTTGAATGTTCTTTGTTGATCTGTAATTTTTGTTTTTATATTTCCAGCTCAATCCACTTCTTTACCTTTTCCACCGCCTATGGCTAGTTGGCCCGGTGGAATTCCTCCTATGGGGTACGGTGTGCAACTCTGCTTTATCTAATATCAGTTTTTCAGATTTCCTTCTGTCGAAATGAATCTATTTCTATGGGCAGGTATATGGCTGCACCTTTACAAGGAGTTGTATCCATGGATGGTAGTGCTGTCTCCTCTACTGCCATACAAGTATGTCAAGATGTTTCTTCATGTTTTTAAACTTGTTCTACACAATTGGTACCCTTTTCTCATTAGTATTTTAACTTCTTTGCAGCCTCCAAATTTGCTATCTTCTCAGCCCAGACCAAAGAGGTGTGCAACTCATTGTTACATTGCTCGGAACATACACTGCCTCCAGCAATTTACTAGGATTAATCCTTTCTGGCCAGCTGCTGCCAGTTCTGCTTCACTATATGGGGCGAAGGCTTGCAATCTCAATGTTGTGCCTCCTGCAGAATTGAATGGAACTGTCCCAGGAAAGGTTGTGAGCAGTGCACAAGATATGGGGCAGGGTCTGGCAGTATTTCCTGGTCCTGCTGGGAAAGACAACAAAGTTTCTCAACATGCCAACGTAATGGATGCAGCTCAAAGAAAGCAGGTGTTGTTACAGCAAGCTCTACCACCGGGAGCTCCAAGTAATATACTGGTACGGATCTTTTCTTCAAGTTGTACTTATCCAGTTACTGATTTATTTCTCTTGGGAGTTATATTTATTATTATTATTATTATTAAAATGGGTGCTGTTTGGTATTTTCAATTTCAGCAGGCTCCTGCTTTTATCTTCCCATTGAGCCAGCAACAGGCTGCTGCTGCAGCTGCTGTTCGGCCTGGGTCTGTTAAGTCCCCTCCAGCTGCTGGTAATTTTGCTCCATCAAGTGGGTCTAATTCTGCCTCAGCAAGTGCCACTGCAACAGCAGGAGCTGCTGCCACGGCAATGAGCTTCAACTACCCAAATATACCAGGCAACGAAACACAAACCCAGTACTTAGCGATTTTGCCGAACAATGCTTATCCATTTCCTATCTCTGCTCATATTGGAGCGACACCTGCTTACAGAGGAACTCACGCTCAGAGTATGCCTTTCTTCAATGGGCCCTTCTATTCTTCTCAAATGCTACATCCTTCACAGCTTCAGCAGCAGCAACAACAGCAACCGCTACCCACTCAGTCACACCAAAGCCAACAAGGTCATCAAAACGCTAGCATTTCCAGTGGTTCCTCTTCATCCCAAAAACATTTACAGAGCCAGCACGCGTGGCCGCATAACAGTGGCATCAGCGGAGGCAGCGGAACCCTGCAAGGATTTCCTGCTCCGAAGAACCAGCCTCTTCAACAACTGCAGCAGCGGCAGCAACAGCAAAACCAACAGGTTCCTCATCAAGTTTGCCAGCTTGAGAATGAAATGGGTGGTGAAGAGAGTCCGTCAACAGCTGAAAGCCGAGTCTCCCGAGCAAATATGAATGCCTATGGACACAATTTTGCAATGCCTCTGCACTCACCAAACTTCACATTGATGACTACTGCGTCAGTGGGAGGTGCTGCAAGTGTGATTGGTAATCATGGTGAAAAGAAGCCACAGCAACAGCTACATCAGCAGGGCTCAAAGACTGGAGTCGAAACTATGACACCTCAAACTTTTGCAATGACGTTTACTTCTATTAATGGTACTACAGCTCCTGGCCTTGACCTTTCTACCATTGCACAGAATCCTGCTATCCTTCAGAACCTACCCGAGGCAATGAGGCAGGGCTGTCAGTTTATGGCAGCTGCCCAGGCAGCACAGCAGAAAAAGAGTTACCGTGTTTCAGAAGAAGGGAAAGCTGGAGGTGGTGAAACTTCTAATGTGGAGGAAGAAAGAAAGGCACTGGCAGGAAAGCCACAAGCAATGGTTGGGCAGTCCATTGCTTTCTCTAGGCCAGATTTAATCGATTCACCAGTTTCCACTATGACAGGCAACACAGTAATTGATAGCTCAAATAGAAGTCTAAACCTTGGTTCTGCACCTACCCGAACTTCTGTTTCTGTTATTCCTTCTAGTAGCAATGCTAATGCTTCTGCTGCACAGCAGCAACTACAGCGGAGTCAGCAGCAGCACCAAATCATTCAACTTCAGAAGCAGCATTTTGCAGCTGTAGCTGCTACCACTGCTCGAAGCAAAACACCTGCTACAAGCAATGGAAGTGTTTATTCTGACCACCTACAACCTTCAACATCTATGGCTGCAAAGTTCCCTGGTGCTTTATCTGTTTTTCCGCAAAATCTTGTCCAAAGCAACAGTAGCGCAGCTCAGTCACCTCAGTGGAAAATTTCTGGGAGGACAAGTGCCTCTCAGGTTAGTTCACAATCTATTGCTCCAAGCACATCAGCACTTAAAAACCTTCCCCAGCAGCAAGGTAGAACACAGCAAGGCCACACACAAATTTCTTTTGCTGCAAACCCCAAATCATCAGCAGCAACTCAGGGGCAGCCACAGTCTGGTAATAACCAGTCTGCATCTCCTCCGATGATGGTTGGATCCCCAACAACTTCTTCTATTTCCAAGGCTAGTGCTGGTGGGAGCCCGAGGACTAACCCTACGACATCCACAGGTAACAAAAGTGGCCAAGCTTCCTCATTATCATCTCAGCAGGCCAAGCATTCACCATCTATGCCTAGCAGGAAGTCATCTCCCGGTTCGTCAATGCTTGGAAACCCCAATATTACTTCAGGGACTGGAGTGAAGGGTCAAATGTCACAACAGCAGCAGCAACAGCAGATTCCAAAGCATGCAAGTCTGCCAGCCCAACTGGTATTCTCCAATGCTTATATGCCAGCCCAACCTCAGCATGTAGCGAGTACAACTTCATCTGCCTCAGCTGTTAACGGGTTTTTTACTGCAAGACACCGTGAACAACAGCAGCTGCCTGGCTCTTCAGGAACTTCCTCAACTGGGATGCTATCACTGTGTCCTCCGGTTACTCATTCTAACACAAGTACTTCCGATCCTGCTAAGGCTGTTGCTGCTGCTACCAATATGAAAGGTGGTGCCTTAGCATCACAGGGTCTTATACATGCTGCCAATTTTGCTAATACTCAGGCCTCTGGGAAGCAACATCAGTCTTTTCCTCCTGGTTTTCCCTATGTTCATGCTGTTCCCACGGTGGTTCAAGTGAAACCAGCAGAGCAGAAGCAACCTGCAGGTGAGTAGGAATGCCCCTTAATGTCTTTACCTTACAACCCCCCTACAGGGAAAAGAAAAACATAGCCTCTAGCGAGATGAGTTCAAGATTGCGGTTATAATCGAAGTTTTGAGAGGACTTCTTGCCCAGAGCATAGTTACTATTTGACTGCCTTCTGGCAGTCTGAGAAGAATCAAAGTGCAAATCAAGCAATGAAGCACTACCCAAGACTCAACAATCGGATTGCAACCGACATTAAAACAGTTTGGGGGGAAGTGTTTCTCTGTGGAATGTGCTTTGCAATGTGTATTGAGCTATGTACACTTGTGTTTATAATCTGACAAGATTCATGTTCAAGCCTAATTATAATTTTGATTGGTTTGATGGTGGGAAAAGATGAGAGAAGAATGCAGGAGAATTAGCTTCTTTTCTTTCTTTCTTTTTTTTTTTTTTTTTGGGGATAAAACGTGTTTTGTAGAAAGAAAAGAGAGGGGAAGTGGGAAAAGAGAGTAACAAATTATCCCGTTTCCTTCATTCGGCGGTTGTGATGGGAGGTGGGGCCTTTCCTTTTTCTTTTCCCTTTATCTTAAAATTTCCTCTTCTTTCTCTGAAAATTATTATTTTCCAGATAGAGTTTGTTAAAAGTTAAAAAAAAAAAAATTCTGCCGACATATAAATGCAGTGATGGTGAGGGTGTATATTTATGTATGTCTGGCACATATAAGATTAACCCTCAAAATTTTTTAATTTATTAATTACCTTGTTTGTCTGCTGGTGACATCATGTTGTGATTATTTATATATTTTTAATATATTGTTTAGTGAAAAAGAAATATGAAAAGGAAAAAGCAATTAGATATTTAAATCTGTTGTTGTGATAAGACAGCGTTGGATAAAATTGAGGCTTGATTTGTAAGTTTGTATGGTTGTGGTGGGGCATGACTGGAGCATAAGAGCCCACGCTTAATAGTACAAGTTGTCTTTGGTCCTCGACAAAAGTAGGTTGTTTAAAAGAGCGCGTCTCTTTTTATTGTCAGTTTCTTACACGTGGCTCATGTCTATTTTTAAGATATCTTAACTTTTATCTATTCAACTGCATACAAATTCGTATTATTTTTTTTTATAATTAAATTAATAAAGCTATCTTTTTAACTTCCCAATTTTACCCTTTTGGTGGCCCCTCCTAATCCACTCAGACGGTTCGTTTTGGCACTAACCGTATGAATCTTGCAATCCTGAGAGGCTTTGTGTTGGTTGATTGTTCTTGTTTTGACAATCTCAACAAAGACAAAAATATTTTCTTTTCTTTTTTTAATAAAAAGAGAAGGGACCTACAGGAGGAATCAATTAATGTCACAATTTGAATTACCTTGTTTTCTTTTGTCTTTATCATCATCATCATCATCATCATCATCTTCCTTTAATCCTTTCTATTTCTTTTGCCTTTTATTAATATCCCTTTTATCACGTGCAAAATTTGTGTTCAGGGATCTTAATACCTCCAAATAATATCTGTTGCTTTAATCCGTGATAGCTTATAAAAATTAATTTGAAATTTTATTAAAAACATATATTGTGTGAAATGTAAGCAACTATAAAAAGGGAAAAAAAACAAAGCTTAAACTCAAAGAAGTAGCCTTTTTTCGTTTGGCCCCAGTATGGGTTTTTTTTTTTTTAAAAAATGATTTTGGGTGTTCTCAGGTCAGCACAACGAAGCAGGAAATTAAAAAAATTAAATTTTTCAAAGAAAAAAAAAAGTGGGCAAAAAAACCAGGCATTAGGTTAGGAAAATGGATAGTTGGGCCCCTTCCGTATTTCCCCTTACACATTTTTCTATCTCGATGCTTCCCTTTCATCAACTCTATCAATCCCATTCCCTACAAATTTTGCAATATTCATTCATTCATTAAAAGGGTTTATTTCATTCTCTTTCGGGATTGGATTATATCATTATTAGTTTTTAAATTAATATTTATTATAAAAAAATGTTATTTTTAATAAAATTATATATATATATATAATAAATATTAATTTATATCATAATAATAATAATAATATTATTATTATTATTATTATTATATAATTTGATAATTTTAAATAAAGATATATTAGCATTCAACAAATGATAAACATGATAAGTATTTGGTTACAAAATGTCTTAAATTGTATTGACCAAAATGGAATGAAATAAAATATTCACACTAACTTTCCTTGCAAACAATATTACTGTTAAAAGTAAAAAGAGAGAGAAATTCATACCGAAACCAACTATCCTAACTTAGCTGTATAAGATTTAGAATAATATTATATGTATATGTTATATATATATATATATAAAATTTTAATATATAGATGATGTGTTATCATATGATTGAATATTATTTTATTTTTAATTTAAAATTATCTAATCACATGATAATATAATATATGAGAATATAAATTTTATATAAAATTTATATATACATAATTTAATTGTAAAATTTAATGCAAATATGGAGCCAATTTTTGTCTTGTTTTCAACAACTTTGCTGCAACGAATCAATTTAGGTCAATTTTTCTTAAAAGCCAAAGTTTTTTCTTGTCCTTTCTAAAAATATATAAATTTATCTTTTCTTATGTTTATGTCTTTGTGACAATTGTAACTTCAAAAGACTCCATAGGTATTAGAAAACAATAGTATTATGTATAATCAATGATGTGTCATTATATAATTGAATCTTGTTTTATTTTTAATTTTTAATAATTTAATTATATGACGATATATTATTATTTATACACAAAAATTTTACAGATAGCATTACTTATTAAAGAATCAAGTTTTCTCCCTTGACATTTCATAAGATCTTCACTTATTTCACATATCATGTTAATTTTTTTAACCAAGTGATTTACATTTTTCCACCAAGGTTTGACCGTGATGATTTAACATTATCAAATATATAGATTTTACTTTTTCATTTAAAACTTAACTCTATGATGGAAAATATTTTGACACAACATCACAAAGTTAAATTACCATGTTAACTCTAACTATTTCATTTTTTAAATTTATCATTTCACCTTAAATTAACAAAATTTAAAATTAACTCTTTACATATTAAGTTTGTCATCAATAGCCTCGTCTTCCACTTCCACTTTCATCCTCTTTCTCTTTGCAAATGGTCAAGTAGGTTTGGGTGGGTGGAGTTACCATGGGTTGGGTTTGACTAGATGGTAGGTATGGTGGCTAGGGTACTAGAGATTGAATTACAAGTTTCTAAACTTATAAAAGGGTAAAATTGTTGTTATGTTTGTTGGTTTTGCTAGTGTGGGCTTAGTTGGATGAGAGTTTTGATGGGTTTAGGTTTGGGTTTGGATAGATAATAATTACAACAGTTAAAATTTTCAAACTTAAATTATAGAAACTAAATTGAAAGTTTTCAAATACATAAAAATGTTAAAAGTAACATGTTTGTAGTTCTAATAAGTTTAGGTTTGGGTGAGTGATGATTCCAATAGATTTTGCTTGGGTGGGTGGTGGTTTTGAGTTTGGATGGGTGGTAATTGAGTAGTTAAGATTTTCAAACTTAATTATTGAGACTAAATTATAGGATTTCAAACCTAGGAAAATGATTAATCTATTAGGTTTAGACAAATTTTTATAAATCTAAAATGGATGATGTTTTTAACATTTAGAGTTTTCATACTTGGATTATAGATTTTTAAACTTATAAAACAATTAAACTATTATTTTAAAAATATTTTAATGATATCATCCTATTTTATTATTTTATAATTAAATTAATATTTTATCTTTATATTGTTAGTTTTTTAAAAACAGAGTTAGGTTTTGGCATCAACGCATAAAAAGTGTCTTAACACCAAGCTTCGGATGGAAAATTCACTTTTTTTTACCATTAGATCTCATAGTTAAAAGGAGGTTAAAGGGGTTTTTTTGCACGTCCTTAAAACCCCATGGTGGTGAGATGTTAGTGTTAAAAGAAATGAAAAAATTGTTTTTGTTTATTATACCTTAAAATATGTTGCTTTAATGAGTGATTAGGACTAAACAAGCAGAGAAAATTCAAAGAGGGAAAGAGGGAATGAATGTAAAGAGATGCATCCGAATTTTGAATAACTACAAAGATTGAACAGAAGATGAAGACACATTTTGACGTTTCTTGTATATAAAAATTGTACAACAATTATCACTGTTCACTCCACCACCCCCAACGTGCTCTCTCTCCTTACCTAAAAAAATCATGCGGGGTCAGGTCACAATGCCCGCTACACAGTCATGCCACCCAATCTTTTCAATGCCTACCTCCCTCCCACTCAAACTTTGATAACACGACAAGTTTTACCTCTAGGTTTAAAAAATATATTTACTTGTCTAACATCAATTTCTATCAATAAAAAACAGTTATACGAAAGGGTAAAAGGGATATTTAACAGTGACATAGAATATCTCTTTGTCTTTGTTAACCAACTTATTCTCACTTCTCACTCCCAACTGACTCCATGGCTTCTTATCTATCACTTTCTTTCCACAACAAATTGTCTCTCTCAACAACCACCCTGATGTCTTTTAAAGCACACAGCCATGGGCTCTTCTCTTGGGAGAATTTCATTATTTATGTATATAACACTATTTTATGATTCGAACAGTTTTGTAATTTTACTATAAGGGTTAAACTAGTGATTTACAATAACTTTCATTAACAAAAATGAAAGATTGGATAGGTTTCCAAAGTTAAAAATGTAAAATTATCATTTATTAAAATTTAGATGATAAAATAATTAATTAATTAATTAAACAAATAATACAAGAATGGACCCTCAGAATGCCACTCCTGCACAACCACAATTCATCGCACATCCATAATATCAACTATTTATTAGCATCTAAATTATATAAAGTTTAATGTCATTTTGTTAAATTAATTATAAGCACAGTGAGATGAAATGAGTAGGCGTTTTTCAAATGTGGCGCCGCCCCACCATTCCTTAGTGGGTCCTCCCTATCTCTTGCCTAGATTTTCTGTGGCGGGATCCACAACCGCAACCTCCCATTCACTTTAAATAATATTTGTTTACATTTAAAAAACTAGGTGATATTTTATTATTAAAATAAATAAATCATTCTAAAAATAAATTATTTAAAAATTAATAAATATAAATAATTATTATTTGATTAAAGATAATAAAAAATATTAATAAATTATTTTATTTAAATAATCTTAAATATAATTATTTTTTTATTATTTGTTATATTAATTAAAAATAAATTTATTTTTATTTTAAAAATTAATAAATAATAATATAATTATAATAAAATCACAATTACTGTAATAATTTTTTAATGTCAATATTAATAATAATATATTATTATAATTTTTTATTATTAATAAATTAAATAAAATAATATAAATAATGAGAGATAAATTATCGAAATGGTTTTTAATTCTCCCCCTACCCCAAAAAAGAATGTTGAAAAGACGTAAATAGAGTTTTTTTTTTAACAAATATTTTAAGAGAAAAGTTTTTAGCCAGTAAGTGCTATCACGGTTGGCCTGAATTGAGTAGGTTTGTCCGCATAGGATCTGTAATTTGTCCTCAAACATTTAAAGATGGAGACACAAAATCTCACAAAATCTCAACTTTCATTCCTGTCTGGTTGGCTACAAGAACTTGCCTGTCTCTGAGTTACTGTAAAAGGGGTATTGTTCTTCATCTGATTCTGAGCTTAGGTCGGTTTAAATGATTAGAACATTGATCTCATTATTATTGTTGTTGTATTTTAAAATGTAAATTATGGCGCACATTTAGACATTTACAAGGGTAAATCTTATGCATTTGACTTCTAGGGATTCGTTCTCATTTATTTGATAATCATCCAGATTTCATATTCCTATCTTTTAACTTTGAAGCTCCTCTGACTCACCACTTTCCAAATTTTCAAGTATTTTACATAAATTTACAGTAAAATTATTGCAGAGGATATTCTATAAATTATCTCCTTTGAAATGAAAATGTATTTGAAACTATAAGGGAATAGTAGGATATTCTACATAATTAATTAATATACAATAAACATATTCTAAATCTCTCAACTCTACTCTACTACATTATTTAAGAAGAAAACAATAATCAAATCCCACCAGCAGGCATTTCCTACAATAAAAAATATGATTATTCTGTAATAAATATAATCTTGTAGGCTCTAGTGTTTTGATTATTTAACTTTTGTATTGTTCCAGATTGATACTAATTATTATTACTAAAATTTTTGCATGATGGGGGTATTATTGACAATTCCATTAATCTGATGCTCATTATTATTATTATAATTCCCATCCACCAACAAAATTGGAAAATCTATCTCTGGTAAGCCTGTCGTATATACTAATTTCTAGGAAGCTTCACAACATTTTGTTCGCTAGCTATGCTATTATTGACATTTGTAAATCAAAGCTCAACTGAGAAGATTAATATCAGAATGGGCAAATAATTTGTCTTTGCATTGCAAAAGAATCATAGGAGTTGGATATTCCAATTTCACTACTACTTTCCCAAGGAGAAAAAAAAATTAACCTAACTAAATTATGCTTGCTCCAACATGTCATAGGACACATAATTAAATCGTGTTCCTATTTCTATACAAAGCAGAGTGATTTTTAGGGCCAACAATTGTGATGTGACTGTTGCAGGAATCATCACATTATCCTCCTTACCTACTTATAAAAACGGAAAAGACATAACAATTGTATATCAGGCCACTTACCTAATTTAATTGAGCTGACGCTTGTAAGTCGTTAGAATATGCAGCTAGCTCTCTGTCCTGTTTCTCCTTCAGATATCTCTGAGCAGTTCCATTCACAATCTTCACAAAGAAGTTCATCAGCATAACCCAGACAACAGTGTTCCACACAGCAGCAAACGAGAAATCCCATGTCTTTCCCTGAAAAAGATTTAAGAAACAATATTTATATGAACACAGACTGTAGTAACTATTCCAATAGTCTATACTGGAATGCTTTCCAGAAAGATAAAAGCTGGGGTTCTTTACTGCCAAACCATGCAAAAATTAGACAGTGGTTTTTTTATGGCTTGAGGAGTACCTGGGAACTCGAAGGGGTTGGAGGTTTAAGATACTTTGCTTTGACAGTATGTATTTTAGCTATGAGGCTGGGCAAGACAGGAGCAAGACCAGGCACAAAGCTTAGTACCCAAATCAATTCATTCTCAAGCCAATCCAGCAGTTGATTATTACAAACAGAAATGATAAAAGCCGTCTGCAGGAACGGGGAAAAAACAACTGTCAGAGCTACAAGATTAAACTAGGTATTCAGATTCCAATTTAAAGGGGTATAGAACTTTCAATTTTTCATTTAGTTTACTCCAGTAAAATCATTTGAAAATTACTGACATAAGCCAAAAATGTGCAACGCCAAAAAAAAACCGTAACAAATATAACAGTAACATAACCAAGAACTAGGATCCATGGATTAAAAGAACCCAAACTTGGTTTCAACCTAAACCAGTCCAAGACATGAAGAGTATGAGAATAGGGACATTGCTAACCTGTATGTGAGTTTTAATAATTGCCTTCCCAATCAACGTAGACAAAAAAAACTTCCAAAATGGAATCCCAAATTGTCCACACATGATGCCAGCAAGATCAAAGAGTGGATTTGGCACCTGCAGAATAAACCATTCATATTTAGTTGCAAATTGTATATAAATGAAACTTATACCAGAAAACTATTCAACTCATTGTTCTAGAGACACCACCAAAATCGTAAAAACTGGAAAATCTCCTTTCAATCAAGCTTCAAAAAAGTAAAGTAAAAAAAACTGTTTGATGCATCCATTCAGAAAAACAGCATTTGAAGATCTCTTTGTGTAGACTTAATCACAAATTACATGTTTTAGAAATAATTATACTGAATATTTACTTTTGGTTTACTCCAGCAACCTTCTTTCATCTTAGCTTTAAAAAAAGGAATCCTATAATAAAGAAAGAGAATCACATTGGCCGTTAACTTTTAACTTGAAGATTTGTAAATGCTGATATGGGAGGCCGTAAACTCTTGAAATTTAAAAACATAGAACTTGACTCAAGAAAGGATAAGAGGGAGTGAAAAAGTCTTTAAAACGCATGGAGACAGCCCACAACAAGGACATCTGAGTTCTGGTTGTTTGCATTGATTAATAATAACGTTTCCTTATTTTTTTTCATCTTTTAAAGGAATTCAATTGTAGGCAGTCCTTTGTAATGAAAAGCATCGCCTCGACAGTAACAGCACATGGCTTCTATAGTATCTCTTAAAGTAAAGAGGTTTACTCAATGGCTAAAACTTAAAGGTCTGGTCAAACTCCTAATTCCAGATGATTGGACATAAGAATTACTCTCATATATGCATAGACATAGAAAGAGGGAGAAAGAGAAGGAAAGGACCACTAACCGAAGCAAGCACTAAAATTGTGACGAAGTTCAAGTGTTGAGAGTGTGTGAAGAACCAGCGTTTGACTTTTTTTAATTGCACAGCGAAAAATCCTTCAGTTTCTGTTGGGGAATCATCCAATTCGTCCATGGCTTCCAATCTGCTACCTGATATGCGTGCTGCATAAATTCGGAGAGAAAAAAGTTATGTTGTAAGAAAAATATCAATAACTAATATATATTCTCACTCCTACCTTGTCCTCAAAGGTGAAAACAAATAACATCAACCATTGATGCCACTGGAAATGAAAAAAATGGAGTTGCAAATCTATGTTTCTTATTAACTAATATCTGAACAATGGAAGTTGAAAAGCAGAACAATGGTTGCATGGAATAGATCAGAATCAACACATATCCAAGTGAGTCTATTCTAATTTCTTATAGATTTCAAAAATCATAGCAAAATGATCCAAAACAGCACAGTATAACAGTATAAACACAAGAAATTCATGAGCAAAGAGCTAGGGCCAGTTTCAGCAAAGCACCCAATTGGGCAAATCATAGAATAAAAAACAAAGAAAAAGAGTGCACTCTCCAAACAAAATATTACATGATTAAAAACCATTCCCCACAAAGGTATAAACAAATTATAATTAAATATTAAAGAAAAATTGTTGCCTGGAAATTTTATTTACATTTTAATAACTTCCAAATAAGTCGTTACTGGCTTCCTGCCAACCCTTCTATGATAATTTCAAGGTCAAATCAAAGTTACATATAAAAACATCAACATAGGTGATCATACCTGCCCTTGAGATAAAATAAGGAGGAAGCTCCCCAAGTGCAGTACCAATGCCCCAAAGCACAGCTTCAATCTGGACCTTCGGTAATATGCTACTAAGGGGAACCTGTTCTCCATATAATGGGGATCCAAATTCACTGCAATCCTTAAGAAGCCATGATGGGCCTCTTTTTAACTGTATTGTATCATATGGAGCACTTTTCAAGTCAACCCGACCACATTTCATTGCTTTTATTGTGAACAGCGCAATATGTGGGCCCAAATAAAGGACAAAGGTGTGCAAACCAGAACCTGGAATTAGGAAATAAATAACAAAGAAAAAGAACAATATGTTACAGCTTTGTAGAAAGCAGATATTTTAACAAGGAAATGAAGACCATCATAATTTACTTAAGTAGGTTTGATAATTTATTTTATAATTTAATTAAATAAATCTTATTGTTTACTGGACTAAGTAGTACAGAATTTATTGACTGCCAAACAATATTTAGCACCTTAATCTGCTGCATCAAATTTGACACTATATACACTAAGCAGATCAGATCAGGGTACAATAACTAAGATGTTACCAGAATATAGTTAAAAACTTAGTTAACAGTGCAGGTATATAAGCAGAGCAGCAAAGAGACATAATAGATATGATTCTTTTAAGAAAAGTTCATTATGGACACAGAATATCTTTCATCAGCAGGCATGCAAATACAAAATTCATTCAGAATTAAAAAAAAAAAAAACTAACAATCTTCACAATCAGCAAATACATGAAGCAGAAAAAATCTGGCAAATCAATTTTATCAAGTAGGACAGGAGTTGAAAAGAAATTTTGAGCATTGGATATTTATTCAATACAACCATGGCAGCACTACTTTATTACAATACAAAAGACAGGATGATTATCTGACTAAACCATGCTTTGCCAAAGATTTATGTAAATTGAGATGAGTACATTTATTGACATCTCTGATCACTATATTCCATTTCAGAGTAGTAAAACATCCTTGATAGAAGTGTCTAGGAAAGGATTATTAGTCAATGTTTACCACAGCCACATCCCCCGTAAAATCACACAGTAGGTGCTGATTCTTGACCTTCCAGTAAAGATGCTGGATCTTAATCAGAAGCTTAACCCATATAAGTAGTTGTCCTAAAAAATGGACCTTCTTCTTCTTACCCTACAAGAGCCTCTCAATTCTCAATTCCCCACCCCAAACCCTATAAATACAACCCTTGCATGATTAGGATCCAAAGGACCCGGTTATTGATTTGTCAGCATACATAAATAATATGATGAAGTGGTAAATGAAGATATGTTAAATCAATTGTAACATTACTTGGAATATAAGACTGATAGTAATTGTTAATTGCATAATTACAGAATCCCCTAATCTTATAGAATACACTTCTATGAAATGGAAGGTAGGTAGGACAACAGGCACCATAACTACATATCTCTCTTAAACAAAAAACACAACCAATAACCTTTCTATTCCTAGCATTTCACCCAAAATCCTACAATCTTATGAACATTTTTGCATAAAATAGAAGTAGTTTCTTACCAAGACCAATTGAAGATGCAACACCTAGGGCTATCCACCACAACCCAAACCGGAAATATTCAGAAAGTTCCTCAAGATGCTGCAAAAAGATGTCATTGCAAGGTTCACAGGGTCAGCATCAAAACAATAAATATTATGAACATTAAAAGTTGCAAACAATACTAACAAAACTTTGAAGTTCAAACTCAGATCTCGGACAGTATCAAAGTAAAATCTTATAACATTTGGAAAACTGCACAGAACCTAACGAAAAAAGAGGGTAAACAAATCAGTCTATGTATCATGTTATTTCATTTTTGCATAACAATCACATCCTTGAAAAAAAGTTTATGGCACAAAAGAACCAACACAAAACAATCAAACATCATATCAGCAATAATAGAGGAAAAAATGTCTCTCCACAAGATATAACAAAAAAAGCATAATACCTTCTCATGAGAGCCATCAATTGTCACAAGAAAAATTCCAACAGCTACAACCACAGTACTTAGGAGCATAAGCCATCCTCCTTTTGCCAAAAGATACGATGTTGATCGCTTAAGATATTGAACCACAGCCAAAATGAAATACTTAAACGTTTTGAAGGGTTGAGCTGTTAGTGTCAGATTTTCTAACTCCTGTTGATGCCGCTCATCGGGATCTATAAAACAAGAAAAGGAAGAAAGAAACAACAATCAGGCAACAGATGTCGACACAAAATCAATCCTTTTCTCAAAAATCACTACATACGCATACAAGGGTCACTGAATAACAACAATACATAACCCCTAAATCTTCAATCAGAAAACCAAAAACTGCACGTATTGACTGATCCTTTACCAAGAGAGATAAAGCAAACATAACAAACTAAACTTTTACAGAAAGGACAAAGTCCTAGCCACTGTCGATATTAAACACAACTTAAAACTTATCCTATTTTCCTCAACGCAACCGTCTGTGTTTATAACTGTTCATTTATTCAACAATTCTTGGAATTCAAATTCCAACAAACACTTTATCGCCAATCCATATCCACACCTCTAAACAAACAAGTAAAACACATAAACAAAATTAAAAAAAAAAAAAAACAGATCCAAATAACTAAAACGCAATATTTTCACACCTAAGTTTATATCTTATGTCGTCAAACTTCATATACCGGATTAAAAAAATAATAATAATCTAATGCGACCGATAACACAAAATTAATACGAAATTAAAGAGAGAGAGAGGAAATGAATAACTTGCCTAAGATCGACGTGTCCATATCTCGTGAAGACGAAGTCGCTCCTTTGCCAGACCACATTACACATACATATTTCAATTTAACAAAAACAAAAACCCTTTAAAAAAATAACGAGAAATCTGTTGTTCCCCAAAATGAGGTGGATAGAAGAGAAGATGGATTAGAATGAATAAATTAAATCTCTGCGGGATTTAAAAAGGGGCGAAAAGCACAGATCTAAAAAGGAGCGAATAAAAGGAGAGAAAGAATGTGATGCTAGAGAGGGTTTGCGATTCAATCTCTTATACTTTCATCTCTCTCTCTCTCTTTTCAGACACAGTCTCGTCCCTCACAACACCACCTACACCAAAATATAATTCTTCTCCATATTAATTATTGAAAAGTAAAAATAAAAATAAAAATAAAAATAAAAGGAGTTTAATTACTTTATTACCCCCTTGTCTTTTAGCCCCGACATATCTTGATTTTTCCTTCCTTTCCGATTTATGGCCTAGGGAAAAAACAAACAATAACAAATGGACATAAATCAATTTTGGAATTCTATATGTATGTGCTTATGTTATGTTAATATATATTAATTACTTATACAAAAATATCTGAAACTTCCAATACTTGCTTCAATGAATATTGGATTAGGTAATTAAATAATATATTATTTTTTTATAATATATATAATTATATTTAAAAATAAATTTTATACATAAAAAGAAAACAGGCAAAGACAATATGAATTTTAATAATTTTCATGTAATAATAAGACTAATGTTCAGTCAAAGATAAAAGAAAAACTCCGTCTCTGACTTTATAAAACATGAAGAATAGAGGGTGAAATGCACAATTCAAAATTTAGAGAGACAACCATAAAAAAAAAAAAATATGTAAAAAATACAAATATTGGAGTGAGAGTGAAATTATTAGTTTTTAAAATTTAAAGAAAGAAAAATAAAATAAAATTATATAACTTTTAATATTATTAATAAAATAATAATTTTATCTTAATCTTTAATAAAAATTAAATAATCAATAAGTTTTTAAAATTTTGTTAGCACAAGTTTGGAAATATACCGACCCTTTTGTGTGGGAATAAATTTTTAGCCTATTTAGGAAACTTACAAAATTTCAATACTAATTGAGAAGTCATGCTTTTCAGTGAATATTTAATTAAGATACTTACATAATATATTTTTATTTAATTAAATATTATTTTATTTTAAATTTTAAATTATTTAGTGATAATAATATTATTATTATTTGATGTGAAACTAAATACCTAAAATAAGGTTTTAATAATTTTATTTAAAAAATATTATATTTGCATAAAATAAAAACTGACAAAAACAATATGCATTTCAGTAATTTCCATATAACAATAAAAGCTATTAATTACGAAAGCCAAATATGGGCAATTTAAATATAATTAGCTTGACTTGCTTATTGGTCAACATAAATGCGAAGATATTTTTTTATCATGCACCAAAATGTACGCCAACCAATAACGGCCACCAACACGACAAGCAAGAGCATGTTTATTTTATTTTATTTTATTTTTTGGCTAGTTAGTGTATGACTGTCTATTCTGTTATAGAATTTTATGGTCACCTAAAATTTGGGAATGGATAAGGAGATTATTGTTACATCTGAAATCTTAGAAGGTTTTTTGGTGATTTAATCAAACGTTACGAGGTTGAGAAAACTATTTTAATTTTATTATTAAAAGAAAGAAATTATTATATATGAATTTATTTTTATGTGAAATTTCTATGTAGCCCACCAGTTCTACCAATAAATATCAAAACTATATTTTGCCACCCTCTGTCACTCCTGCTCATTAAAATTTTCAATTGACCCAGAGTTGACTGTCTAAAGTACCCGTTTTTCCCTTATAAATATTTGTTAAAAAATTCGTATTAAACACATTTCCATCCAACTCACACTCTCCTCCGTCCCTGTACAACACCTAAACTCATAATTTGCGCCTTCTCAAAATTTTCTCCATCTCATAAGCTAAAAGAAAAACTCTCCACACCCCAACTCAAGACATCATTCCTTTTATATGACCTAAAAAAAAGAGGAAAAAAAAAAAAGCCTAGGTGAGTGACTGTTGAAAATGGAAAGTGGTATTGGTTGCAACAAGAAAGAATGGTTATAGGTTTGAGGAGAGCTCTGTTTCAAAAGATGAAAACGGTTTGTCAAAGATGCTAGATTGAAACTAACTAACCAAGCAAAATATTATCGGTAACAACTTTGTTCAAACGTCGTTTATATAATGATATATTATCTTATGATGAATATTTTTGATACCCAAATAAATTTTCATTAGAAAGCATATAACATTATTACTCATTTGACAAATAAATGTTTGGCAAGATTTCCATTTTGGGTCTGTAATGTCTAAAGTAAATCCCAATTCTTTCTACCCAGTTGCCGTGGACAACAATCTTACCATAACAATTTAGAATTTTTAGTGAGTATCCAATTTGATACCACTTTGCACGTTCCATTTATTTACGCATTTATGTACTGCAAAAGCAACAGACAACCCTAAAAGAAAGAGGCGTGAGAGAATAATATCTCACTTGATTACAAAAGAAACATTTATATTAGTTTCGGGTGGCCCCCGGGTTCTGGGTATTTTTCTTCTTCTGTATTTACTTCTTTGTGGCTAAACAATTTTTTAATGCCAAAAAAGAAACGGACCAGAATATGACACATCCTGGGAAACTATTATAATATTTTATTTATTAACATTATATTGAAATTTTAAAATTTTTTATAAAGAATTATAAGATGGGCTAGACCTAGAGTTTGAACGGCAGTGGGTTTAAATCCAAATTTTTTAATTCAAGTGACTAGTGTTGTTTAAGTTCTCTGTGTGGACTGATCAATTCATAACTTAAGATCAACTAAAAATAAAAAAGAGCTAAATTCGATTAAAATTTAAATAATTTGATCTACGACTCTACCTTTATTTGTTCATGAGTTTAAACTCGATTTATTTATTTTAAATTATAATTTGATTCCGATTCGGTTTACAAAAAAATTGGTTGGAGCTAATATAAAATATGGACTAGCCCAATATTGAGCCCGACTAAAGGGGATGGATCTTGTCGTAATCTAATTTTTGGAAGGCTTAATCACGTGCAATAGAAAAATGTAACATTGAAAGCTATGGTCATATGACGAGCCTACATTAATTTATGTTATCTAATGCTTTGTTATTATTACTAAAGTCCAAATTTTTGATGATTCGATCTCTCTCAACTGGCGTAACCTTTTTGACCTAATAATTTTTTCAAAAAATTGAAAAACATTTAATATTCTCCTAAAAGAAATAATTAAAAAATAAAAAGAAAGGAAAAAGCTTAGAGAGTTAAGTCAAGATTTTCTGTCGGATAAAAAAAAAAAAAGAATATTGTATAACCAAACTTAGTTTTATCAAAGCACATGACCGCAAAGAAGGCCTCTTCTCTTTCTTATATGAACAGGTTACAGGCCCAATAAAAAGTACCCACAATGTCACTCACCAAGCATTAGACAAACAAAAGCTACCCATATCACTGTTTTTATGGGATCAAACCAAATCTCGATCTAATAATCAATCTCACATTCATTAAATTAGATATCATTAAATCAGATAAATTAAGAGTTTGATATTAATATGTCATCAGAGAAGACTTGAATTTATGTTCTTTTATACATAAAATTTACTCTTTATCATTTGAACTATCTATTAGGATAATTATTTAGTGATTTACTTTTGGCTAAAAGACTATTTATTTCCCACATAAACTTTGTTGAGACAATAAATTTTCACTCAAGTTTCAAAAAACCGGATTTTTATCTGTTATTCACTTTTGATAGTGAATTTTATTAAGTAAAATGATAAGAAGTTCATTTAATTTAATAGAATTCTATCTATATTTCAAAATGATGAATGTTTAGGGGTGAATTATAATTTTTTAAAATATCAAGAGTGTTGGTGAAATTTTAGATGGTTTTCAAAAATTAAAAAAGTTAGTGTTTTTTAAATTTTCAGTATACAACTTACTAGTTTTAATGGTAGTTATATCTCAAAAAATTCAACAAAACATAATATTTTAGGGTTGATTTTGATATTTTTAAAATAGTAAGTAATAAATATTTAAAATTTAGTAAAACTATAATAATAATTTGATATTTATAATAAGTATTAATAACAATTTTATAATTTTAATAAAATAGAAAAATAATTATTTTCATAACGAGAGTAATGGGTGAGAATTTGAATATTTAAAATTAAAACTATGAAAATTTACCATTCCATATAATATTAAATAGTGCCCAGTCTTTCACGTGAAATATCAAATTTCTCTCCAATGATGTTTAGGCTCTGCCCCGAAATTCAATAATGAATTGTATTTATACATAATTTATATATATAAATAATAATATATCATTATATAATTAAAAATTAAATATAAATTAATATTTAATTATATAATAATATATTATTATTTATATAAAAATTATACATATAATT
Organism: Mangifera indica; assembly: GCF_011075055.1. Lineage (NCBI taxonomy): Eukaryota > Viridiplantae > Streptophyta > Magnoliopsida > Sapindales > Anacardiaceae > Mangifera > Mangifera indica. Next base: position 17,958,218 of record NC_058143.1, read on the forward strand.
TTATATAAAAAGACGTGTTTGGATTGTGTGAACACGAGGAACGCCAGACGTGGACGATGATTTAAGGCTATAATAATATTTGATTATTGGCCTGCACTACCCTTTTCCCGAAATCGGCTAAGCCTGACCGGTGAGCAATGCAACGTGCTCCACATGGACAAGTCAACAAGTGAAAATTGCCATCAGCTAGCTTTTATATGCGGGGCCTATAATATGCAAAATTTGTATGATTTTATAATAATAAAATCATATAAAATTAAGTATTATATAATTTTATGATTACATGAATATTATCTTGTCGGTGGGTCTCTATTTTAACCTGCTTCTTTATTTTCTTTTCCTCGGAGGATAAAAAAAAAATTCCTTCCTTTTTGATCACGTGTATTTGAATGTATTATCTTTGTTTTTATACCTTCCCTGTCATCTCTTTCTTACCATCAATGGTGGCCAATGCCATTCCTTACCTCAAACCCAAGAAAAGCAGAGCACCAACAGCACAACCTTTTTTCATCATTTTCCTTTGGATAACGCAAACTTTTTTATTTACTTTTCTAAAATTAATAATCATATATAATATGAAATTTAACATGACATAAAATATAATAATAATAATAATAATAATAATAAAGACGTGACACAAAATATAAATCATTTCAGAAAAAAACATTTTTCCCTTTATGTTTTAACTACTGAAATCTGTGGATGATGGTAGTGAGTTGATGTAAAATCTCTTGGATGCTTGAAGAGCGGGGCCACGTTAGCTGTTCTCAAAATCGCTGGAAACAAGAAAAGAACAAGGGCAAAGCCAAAGCCTCAGACATGATTGATCGCAATATCTAACGGTATTCAATTGATTTGATTTAAGCTTATTATATATGTAGTTGCATGTCCTTTTTTTAACCTTTTTTTTCAACTTCCAAGCCTATGCAGGAAGGAATCCGATACTAAAATATTGATCTGTTTGTCTCTTTCGAACCGGGTTGAGCTTTTATTTATTTTTTTCTACATAAATTGAAATAAATTAATAAATAAACAACTGTCAGTCACTTTAGTGAGTGGCTTGCAAGGTTGGCCCTCATGATGATGCTGCTTGATAAGATATTTTTTTCTTAACCGTTCATCGGATTTTAAAGGAATTTATATGGGGATAGCCTGGGCATTAAAATGTGTTATCCTATTTCAATTATGCACGTGGAAGACCTTGCTTTCTTCCTTCATATTTGAAAAATAAAATAAAATAAAATGAAATAAAAATGGTAAAGCTCAATGAACATGTCATATCGGCCATAAATTTTTCTTGGAAAATAAATAATATCGGGGGCCAGTTTGATATTATATTTATCATCAAAGAGAGTCAGGAAGCTTACAGAATGGAATCTCGCTGCAGATTGAAAATGAAAGTTGGAATGAAACACCAGACGTTATATTATTATTAGCATCTTCGTCTTTTAAAATTCTGTCTGCCACTGCCAGAGTCAATTATTCAACCACCCGTTGGAATTTTTTGTTTTAATATTTAATGCTTCACTCACTGTATGATTGATTAATTAAAATAATCTTCTATTAGGGGGGTAAACAGAATTAGCCAATACTTTTGGGAGTGATCAGATATGTCATCCCTGATCTTTGAACACTTAAAAAAAAAAAAAAAACCCTAATACACTTTCGTGCATGAAACCAAACAAGAAGCATCGCTGAATCTAGGTAGAATAGTACGTATCTTTCATTGGATTCACCCCTAACCTAAGACTGACACGTAACATTAAATATCAGTTTGGTGACTTAATCTGCCTCTAATTGCCATTGCAAACCAATAAGGGTTAAAACTGAGACAAACTACATTGCTCTATAACAAAAAATCTGAAGTGGGGTTCCGCTGTCTATTTGTTGGTACCACATTAAATCTCCACCCTTAAATACCGAGAATATGTCAAAGCAAGAGTTATAAAGTACAATTTCGGCCTGGGGACTTATTCCCACCCGGGCTATAATTTTGGCCAAAAGATTTCGAAAGTATGTTACATTTTTTAGGTTTTATTTCTTTAACTTTAAAAATTTTATTTATCCATTCATAAATAGTTAAAGTTAATAAAATACTAACCTCTTAAAATTTTATTTTTTTTACTCTCTAAATCCTAAAAGTTAAGTATTTTTCTCTTAGGATAAATTTTAAAAAATAATAATTTTTTTCTTAGGCTTTAGTTTTCAAACTTTGGTGTCATCACCAATAGTTTCTCCCTCCTAACGTTTTCTCTCCCTTCATCGATCTCTTTCTTCTCACTTAGACCTCTAACCAATGTCAATTGAAGTCAGGAAGTCTTTCTAACTTCGATCGTCATCAATCAGAGGTTCAAGTGAGAGGAGAGAGATCGCCGGATGGAGAGAAAGTGTTGGAAGGGAGAGGCCACTGGTGATGGCTCCAAAGTTTGAAAACTAAATCATAGGGGAGAAAATATTATTTTTTAAAATTTGGTTTAAACAAGAAAAAAGATAAAATTTTAGTTTATTTTTAATATTACTGATGAAATCATGATTTTCCCTTAAAACTAACAGACCTAACCACCCATAGATGAATAAATAAAAATTTCAAAATTAAAGAATTGAGAATTTGAGAAAACTATATATTTTGGGTCAAAATGAGTCCTTTGGCCTATAATTTCTTCTACATACTGGCGTGCTTTCAATGAATCTTCTACCATCGCATCCCTATGCCCATGAATTGTCATTTGGATTCTAGAATGATATAACAAATGAAGCCTCTCAACCTTTGGCTCCAAGCAACCATATAAAAGACATGTTTTGGTGATCATGTTAATTTATGAGGGAAAAAAAAAAAGAAATTTTCGTTATTTTAAATGAAATTCATTAAATTTTAACTCAAATTATGAAAAAAAAAGAAAAAACTAAAAATAGACATTTTCACCCCAGAAAATCACGTCTATCGTGACTTCAACATGCTTAATAAAAAAATCAATTAGCCCCTAGTTTAGGGGCCCAATAAAATACAAAATAAACCACAAAATTACATTTTTGCCTGTGATTTCATGCTTATCATGATCTGGATATGCTTAGTAAAATATCAATTAACCTCTAAGGCTTTGACACCTAGACATTTGTGACTATTAAAATATTATTTAAATCTCTCGTTTTACCCACTAATGTGTCGTTCACCAATTAGGTGTAAGTTTGCTTGACAAAATTACATGTTACCCCTTCAATGGGCGTGCAAACAGATTTGATTTGAATTGACAATTTACACCAAACTTAGTTTGAACTTGAGTTTGTTTTAAATGAGTTTAAGCTTGACTTGTTTTAAAAAAACTAAGCTAAGTTCAAGCTTAAATCGAGTTTTTAATTTAATTTATTATTAAAATGATATCGTTTTAATATATATTGACTAAAAAACGATATCATTTTGTATCAAAATTTTTAATTTTATAAACTTAATGAACTGAACAATTTAAAGCTCAAACTTGAAAAAATTGTGCTTTTAGACTTGAGTTCAAACTCGAATTCGTTTAAACTGAACTTGTTTAAGGTTCGTTTGAACTCAAACTTAAATAAATTCAATTTGAATCTAACCCTAATTATACTCTCTTCAATTTTTTCGTTAGTTAAGTGTGATTTTCCATTTCCTTGTCACATCTCCCATTTTCCATCAAAAACATACCTCACCCTTTACGGATCACTTTTTTTTTTTCCCAATATTGTACCAATTTTTACTTAAAAAACATACAACATTTATCAACAAAATTTACAAGACTATACCCTAAATGGTCCAAATGAAAACTCAAATAGACCACAGAAATTTCAACAAACGTAAATTCTCTAAAATACTAGAAATAAACACTTTATACTAACGTTATCATCCATTTTAATAAAAAGTGATTTTACCTTAAAATCCTTAGCCTTTGAATGAGTTTCCACTTTAAATATGGGTTAATAGTCAAAATCACTCATATATAATAGAACAAATTCCTCCAACCCCATTTTAATGGCTACGATGGTTTAACAAATTTTTTTTTTGGGATAAATTTTCTTTTCACCCTGATTAAAAGAGCTAATTTAATTAATTGCCTTACTTAAAGTGTAAGGATTGTGGGTGATTATGTTTAATTAACATGTAAACATAATTAATTATTAAACGTTGTCTAAACTTGTATATTTAGGACTATAAATAAGTTGAGTCATTCACGAGTTATTCATAACTCAACTTGTATTGAGTCAATTTTTAATTGATTATTGACAAATCGAGCATGAGGGATCAATTATTTAATTATTTGTCTACCGGTGAGAAGAAGACATCACGTGAAGACCAATAAAAAATACTCGTATCAACATGCAAATGTCCCATTAGTATAAGGTCATAAACTAAAATAAATATTTTGAGCATATTTGGGTAGAATCGGCTACTTTAATTATCGGTTAATCAAGAGACGATGGCTGAAATGCCTTCCACGGCCCCACTATTCGTTGCCTCATCAGTATGAAACTTCATTGAATGTCGCTTCGCTTAGTCTTCATCAAGTCAACTTGCAAAAATACAAGGGGAAATTAGTTGAGCCACAGTGCTAATTTCTCTTCTCTTGTTCCTTAGTCTTTACTAAGTTTGTCCATACATTACATCTCTTTTGGTTTCCTTGCATCACACAAGCTTCAATTTGCAAGCTTCTGTTTCCTTTTTCTTCGTTTCTAAGTTTCATGGGATTTTGTCCTATTTCCCAGATGATTCCTAAAGTTATGGATATGTTATGTGTACGCCAGAAAACAAACGTGAAAGCCGTTGATGATGGCAAGAAGAAGAAGAAGATCAAAGGGACTGTTGTTTTGATGAAAAAGAATTTGTTGGATTTCAATGATATGAGGGCTTCAGCCATTGATCGGGTTTATGAGCTACTGGGCAAAGGCGTTTCTATACAGCTTATCAGTGCAGATCATTCAGAACCAGGTTGGCCTTTTTGTTTCTCGGAAATTTGAGTTTTTGAATTTTTCTTTTTCTTCTCACTTCGCTAGAAAAGAATCCATTTTGATTGACATTTGAACTGGAAATAATAGGCCTGGACTCTGCCCATTTTTGCTTCTGCAGTTTTAACTTTTTCCTCTGTAACTTGCTGGTGTTAATGTGGAAATACCGACTGTGTTTATAAAGTTATGGCTGAAATTTTGTACTTTGTGTCTGTTTAGCTAACGGGGGTCGAGGAAAGCTGGGAAAGGTGGCATGCTTGGAGAATTGGATTTCATCAGAAGCTTCAGTTACTGCAAAAGAAACTGAGTTTTCTATTACATTTGACTGGGGTGAGAACATGGGTTATCCTGGAGCTTTCATCATCAGAAATCATCACCATAGCCAGTTCTACCTCAAGTCACTCACTTTACAAGATGTTCCTGGTCATGGTTCAGTATATTTTGTCTGCAATTCCTGGGTCTACCCGACGCGTCGATACAAGTATGATCGTGTATTTTTTTCAAACAAGGTAAAAAAATAATAATAATACTCTAAGCTTGACCCTCTCTGTTTTCATCTTAATCTTTAGCGTTTTTTAAAGCATGGACAATTTCCCAATATTATTTTAAAGGGTTTGATTACTCTGAAGACTTAGACCCACTATAGCTGGTGTTTTCTATCATGATTACTAGCTTTAACTGATTTTCTAATTTACCTCCTTTTTCTGGCAAAATCATGTTGTCTGATTTTCCAGGTAGATTAGACAGCCCTTTCCTTCCTTGATTGGGTTGAGACTTTTGCTTTCCACATCATAACTTTTTTCGGCGTGGCAAAGCTGCAAGAAAGGATCCCAGATCAATATCTGATCAAACCAGATATCTATGAAATCTTTATTTCAAGAGAAATGCTCCGTGCATCTAGTTTTGAATAATCAATTAGTAACCTACCGTATGGATGCTCAAAGCTGGATGTATATAATTTTATTGTTATTTTAATGTGTTAACGAGATTTGTTTGAACTGAAACAGTGGATGTAATAACAGACAACTTTGTGATTTGTATCAGACTTACCTTCCAAGTGAAACACCAGAGCCATTACGCAAATATAGAGAAGAAGAACTTATAAATCTCAGAGGAGATGGGAAAGGTGAGCTGAAAGAATGGGACAGAGTATATGACTATGATTACTACAATGATTTGGGGAGTCCGGATGACGGTCCATCGTATGCCCGCCCTGTTCTTGGTGGATCAAAAGAGCATCCATATCCCAGAAGAGGAAGAACTGGTCGGAAACGGACAAAAGCTGGTTAGTTACCTAAAACTGAAACAGTTTAGACAGGTTTAACACAAAAAATGATTACAAAGACTGAAGAATTTTAAGCTTCATTTTCAGCACTTTCAAAAAGTGATTTCAGTTTTTTAATGGTTACAGATCCTAATAGTGAGAAAAGACTGCCACTTCTGAGTCTAAATATTTATGTTCCAAGAGATGAAAGGTTTAGCCACATTAAGTTTTCAGATTTTCTAGCCTATGCTCTGAAGTCACTGTTTCAGGTATTGCACCCTGAGATTAAATCTCTATGTGACAAAACCATAAATGAATTCGATACTTTTGAGGATGTACACAATCTATATGAAGGGAATATCAAGCTACCAAATGCCAAAACTGTCAGTAAGATTAGGAATCACATACCATGGGAGATGCTCAAGGAGCTTATTCGAAATGATGGCGAGCGGTTCATGAAATTCCCAATACCTGATGTTATCAAAGGTGCAAAACAATATCATGTTTCCATATAATAGTTCCGATGAAACAGTATTTAAACATTTATTCAACTTTTGCATGCCAATTATGAAATTTTATGGATTTGTTCCAGAGGATAAGTCTGCTTGGAGGTCTGATGAAGAATTTGGAAGAGAAATGCTGGCTGGGGTCAATCCAGTTATCATCAGCTGTCTCCGGGTAAAATATATCTTCAATAAGATTGGCTGATTACTGTTGTAATATGGGTTTCACTTCACTGATTTACTTGAGTATAACTGCAGGAATTCCCCCCAGCCAGCAACCTAGACCCTAAATTATACGGGAACCAGAAGAGCTCAATAACAAGAGATGACATTCAAGGGAACATGAATGGACTCACTGTAGATAAAGTACTAGTCATAGTTATTTGACTGTACTTCTCTCTGTATATTATTTCACTTTTCTTTTCTTATGCTATGTTTAACTTGATACAGGCAATAAAAAAAAAGAAGCTGTTCATATTGGATCATCATGATGCATTGATGCCATACCTGCAGAAAATAAACTCCACTACCACAAAGACATATGCCAGCAGAACCCTGCTCTTGTTACAAGATGACGGGACATTGAAGCCATTGGCAATTGAGTTAAGCTTGCCACATCCACAGGGGTACCATCACGGCGCTGTTAACAAAGTTTTCACGCCGGCAGAGCATGGTGTTGAAGGTACAGTATGGCAGCTGGCCAAAGCTTATGCAGCAGTGAATGATTCTGGCTACCATCAGCTCGTTAGCCACTGGTAAATGCTGACTGGTAGACAATATTTAGAAGCTGGGTTTTAGTTTAAGAATAATATTTACAAGCTTCTAAATAAAAATTTGCAGGTTGAACACCCATGCAGTGATAGAGCCATTCGTGATAGCAACTAATAGGCAGTTGAGTGTGGTTCATCCAATATATAAACTTTTGCATCCCCATTACCGGGATACAATGAATATAAATGCCTATGCTCGACAAATCCTCATCAATGCTGATGGGGTACTTGAAAGAACAGTGTTCCCAGCAAGATATGCACTGGAGATGTCATCAGGAATATACAAAAATTGGGTTTTGACTGAGCAAGCACTCCCAGCTGATCTGCTCAGGAGGTAAGCTCACAGATCTTGAATTCAAGACATTTGCTATTATATTTCATTCTCATAAATGAAACTTTGCCCCTTGTCAGAGGAGTGGCAGAGCCAGACCCAAGCCAACCTCATGGACTTAGGCTTCTGATTGAGGATTACCCTTTTGCTGTTGATGGGCTTGAGATATGGTCGGCAATTGAAACTTGGGTCAGTGAATACTGCTCTTTCTACTACCCCACCGATGACTTTGTCCAAGGAGACTATGAACTCCAATCATGGTGGCACGAAGTCCGCAATGTTGGGCATGGAGACAGGAAAGATGAACCATGGTGGCCTGAGATGCAGACACGAGATGAGCTTGTACAATCTTGCACCATTATCATATGGGTGGCTTCTGCCCTCCATGCAGCTGTCAATTTTGGGCAATATCCATATGCAGGCTACCTCCCTAACAGACCAACTGTGAGTCGCCGCTTCATGCCAGAACCAGGTACCCCTGAGTACGATGAGCTTGAGAAGAACCCTGAGTTGGCCTTTCTGAAAACAATCACAGCACAACTTCAAACCCTCCTTGGAGTGTCCCTCATAGAGATTCTGTCACGCCATTCAACTGATGAGGTTTATCTTGGGCAGAGAGATACTCCTGGGTGGACTTCTGATAATGGGCCATTAGATGCATTTGAAAGATTTAGAGAAAGATTGATAAAAAGTGAAAAGAAAATTATCGAAATGAACAATGACAAAAGATGGAAGAACAGAGTCGGGCCTGTCAATGTGCCTTACACCTTGCTCTATCCTAATACTTCAGATGACTCCAAAGAGGGTGGGCTCACAGGAAAGGGCATTCCCAACAGTATCTCAATCTAAAGTTCTAAATTTTTGTAAGATGTGTTTGGAGCAGCTTTGAATTTGATTGTTGGTATATTGTGTTCAACAAGCAAAGAGTGCTAATTAGCTTTCTCATTTTTGTCTCCTGGATCTTGTTCTTAAGACAAAAGTGTGACTTTAGGTTCTCAAATATTTTATCCAAGAAGATTTGTGATGTACAAATGGCAAACTGTACCTATATATGTAAATGTGCTTTAACTACATATAAGCAGACATACGCTTTGCAGTGTCAATGGCATTGAGCAACATCCTTAAATCTCAGTTTTGATTCGACCTCAAAAATTTTCCCTAGGACAAAGAAGACAAACAATCAAAATTTGAGGCACCTAAAAACAGGAACATCCGAGTCCCTATCAGTGCAACAGATTTTCCTACCCAATGAGTGAACTGAAACAAAAGTTTTAGCCATGTAAACCAGCCATAATAATTCAGAAATTCAACCAGATAAAACCTGGTGTCCACGTTTAAAAGACCTATGATTATCAAGAACAATGACCTCTAATAATTACAAGAAGCTTCAAAACCGCTTAGCAATTGTAATAAAAGAACTTATAATAATATTCCTTTATGATACACATTATACAAAATTCAGCATGCAAAAGTGAAATATTTCAAGAACACCTGACTTAGCATTTTTCGGTGTAAGACATTAAGCAAGAACTTAAAGCAACACAACTAAAGTTCTAAGAATAAAGCACAATGAAACAACTAAATTGGCAACAAATTAGCAAGAGATGAACTGGGTCAATGGTATCTACTTATCTTCTAAAAAAAAAAAAATTCAAACGAGAAATGAAATGGGTGCTATCAAGAACCGATAATGTGAAAGAATGATGAAACATGAGACATCCATCTACCATCTATTACTCTAAAAAAGCTGCAATTTTTTGTTACCCATTGTTAAACATAGAATAACAAGAAATTGTCGAGCGCTTGCCTTGTTCGTAATGCCGGTTAGTAGATGGAGCCATATGGAAGACGTTGGGGGCAGAAACCGCTAAAATATAATTGATACCTGTCTTTCTCTTGTTTATTAAAATCCACTTTGTAGCTGCTTCTGATGCCATCTGCACATGACCCCTTAAGACAACTGCATTTTCCCATTCAAGATTTGTTTCCTGCTCTCGAGTTTCAAAACTATATTTTACCAGTCAAAGATTTATCTCATTCATCCTGTGCAATCCTCAAGTTTCAAATCACATTTTCCTGATAATAAAATTGTAAGTATCCAATTAATTTATGTACTTGAATAAATATATGTTTAATATGTATTATTGTATAATTAAATAATTTTAAATTAAAAATAATGTAACATATAATTATTTGATGATATACATTAATATATATCAATTTATATATTTAAAATAAGTACGTGTAATATTATTCCTTTTCTAATCATGGAATAATACTTAGAATGGTTGGGGTAGTTCTTCCAAGTGTGATTAGACCATATTACATCTTCTTGGATGATGCAATTTAGGCTAAATGACACCATCGCAGGTGTAATCCAGTTAGATTAGCTCGTCTAGGCACGAATGTAGTTAGTGACTTTTCTTAATTTAATTTTTAGTTTATAAATTAATAATGCAAGGGGTAAAAGAGACGTTGACCAGAGAAAAGAGAGGAGATGTGGGAGAGAGCAAGTACAAATTCTAATTGGTTCAACTCGATCGTACCTCTTATCCATTACCCAAATTTCTCACCACCCATTCAAAATCCACAAACACTTCACCTCAATATCCTTCCTTTGTGTCTTTGCTGCTTATTGATCCATTGCTCATTACTCATTCCATCTATCTCTAATGGCAATGGCAGCCCAAGCCTCTCTTTTCACTCCCGCCACCCTCTCCACCGCCAAGTCCACCAACCGTGCCACCGTTCCATGGAAACAACCATCATCTCTGTCAATCACCACAGCTTCCAGGCCACTTAAGCATGTCCCACGTATCATCAAGGCCATGGCCGAAGAGACAGCCGAGGCCCCAACAAAAGAGGCTCCCGTGGGTTCACGCCCCCAGAACTTGACCCGAACACCCCATCACCGATCTTCGGCGGCGGCACTGGCGGGCTGTTGCGGAAGGCTCAAGTGGAAGAATTTTACGTGATCACATGGGAGTCACCCAAGGAACAGATATTCGAAATGCCCACCGGAGGCGCTGCGATCATGAGGCAAGGTCCGAATTTGCTCAAGTTGGCGAGGAAAGAGCAGTGCTTGGCTCCGGGGACAAGACTGAGGTCAAAATACAAGATCAAGTATCAGTTTTACAGGGTGTTCCCCAATGGTGAAGTTCAGTATTTGCACCCGAAGGATGGTGTTTATCCCGAAAAGGTGACCCCGGACGACAGGGAGTTGGGCAGAATTACAGGTCGATTGGGAAGAATGTTAGCCCGATTGAGGTGAAGTTCACAGGGAAGCAGGTGTATGATTTGTAATTTGAAGTGGAATTTTTGTTAATATGTATGAAGTACCTGGGATTCTGTCTAGTATTTATTATTGTTTTTGTTGGTTGTATTCGTGCTTCCTTAATTTCTTGAAAATGCTACATAAATTAGATTTCGAATCACCTGGGCTAAAGACTATTTGCCACCCAATTTTAGGTGCTGTCCCAGTGGCACCCATAAAGTTTGAAAAATCTGAAGTCCTATCCATTGTTCAATTGTGATTAAAATTTTCTATTAGATATATGAGTAAAATTATTATTTTATTAATAATATTAAAAAAATATAAAATTTATTATATTTTTCTTTTCTAAGTTTTATAAACTAAAATTTCACTATTCTTACAGTTTTTTTACTTTAAAAAATCACATTTTCCCCCAAAAACTTTAGAATTTTTTTCTTCCCCTCCAGACACTTTTTTTGACAATCTGAAAAGGATGATAATGGTTTCCTCTTCATTGATGAAGAAATATATGTGAAGAGATTCTAGATCTCTTCATCGACAATGAAGAGATTCTAGATCTCTTTGTCAACGAAAAGATACGAGATTTGGAATATCTTCATCGACGAAATTCATATCTCTTCACCCAGATCTCATTAGATCTCTTCGTCTCTGACAAAGAGATTTGTTCCAAGTTTGTCTATGTGCGTCAACCAACGATTTAGGGTAGAGAGTGGAAATCGTCGAAGTCACAAAGGTGAAGAAAAAATTTGAGGAGAAAATATGATTTTTCAAAGTTAGAAAACTTTAAGTAAAAATAAAATTGTTAATTTTTAAAAACTTAAGAGAGAAAATATAATGAATTTTATATTTTTTTAATATTATTGATAAAAATAACAATTTACCCCTATTTCTAATAGAGAATTTTAATGACAATTACATTATGAATAAAATTTTAAAATTTTCAAACCCTATAGATTTGGTTTTGAAAAAACACTTGAACTTAGTGGGAAGTATTCCTTTGGCCATTCACACCTGGTGCGAAATTCTGCAAGATGTTGCTCCAATATAAAATTTCAAAATAAAAGCTGTTGCCCATATTCTATTATTCGGCTCGTAATATACAACTAGATGATTAACAATTTTGGGCTTATAAATCATTGTTAAAAGTTATCCATTTGCATGTTGTTTGATCTGATGTGGCCACTACAAATCCATCTCAATCTTCCTATCCCTATCTCAAACTTCAAAGATTTAAAAAAAAAAAAAAGATAAAAGTCTTCACCACGTAAAGCTTAAAAAATACTAATTTTATGTGATTTCAAATTGTTCTTTAAGCAATGATACGAACAGCCATCAATGTCCCAACAACTATGAATGGCGCAATGCCACATATTATTGCCTTCCCGTGAGAACACAATTAATGTAGCACGTCTCTATCTGATTGTGTTTTGGGTGGCACCTCATCAAAGCACCGACTTACGTGGCATCACTAACGCATTATTATGATTCTATTTCTTTAACACCAAAGTGGAAACTTCTTGAAAGCATTGAAAATTAGTTAAATAGCAGCACTGTGCTTTATTAACATAGATATGCACACATACATATTAATACAAATGCACATGATACGTACACAGTGGGGCCTTTTTAAAACCAACCCATCATCAGGCACCGACAGTTGTTGTGTTGAGGATCGTTTCCAACTCACTCCTGGTACGGCTGATGCTTCGATCACCACCGTCCGATTGACTGACCCATATTTCTGGAATTACTTGAGGTAAATTGTTGATATTCTCTAAGACATAGTCTGATTCTTTGATCTTTATTTTCTTCCCCACCTTCAATTCCACCAAAAAAAAAAATCATAAATAGTATACTTGTATTGTTGTGTATATATATAAGTGGCGACAATTTTAAGATAAAACAAGGAAATTACCAAAACGGTGCATAGCCCCAAAGCTTTGCCAGCAGCTACATTCTTCACATTGTCGTCGAGAAACAGCTGCCAAGAGGAGACGCTTTTCAGTATGTGCTAACTGGAAACTTTCAAAATCAAGTTAATAATCGAAAAATGGTTGAGATCTTACTGTACGGCGAGGATCAAGTCGAGCAACATCTAAAGCAATTTTCATGGCGTCCATTGATGGCTTCAAAACTACAGGAAATTCATCAGGACGAGTTGCTTTGGAGAGATTTGGATTCATCGTCTCGAAACAGATTATTTGATCGAAACAGTCTTCTATTCCTAACCTTTTCAGGCATTTGATTGCGTGGTTCCTGTCAGAGTTTGTGAAAATCTGGAAATTCAAAAAGTAGTTGATTAAGTTCAGACGATTTGATAAAATCAAATAATTGTTTCCAATTTCGTTTATCTAACTTACAATCTTTCTTCGGTGGATGCTACGTAAGATGTTGCGTAGTTGAATATCGGGCTTAATCAAATCATATGGCAATTTTCCGTGCACGAAACTGTTGATTAGAATATTATAAGAAGAAAATTTAAATAAGATGCGGTTAATATTTTAATATTTTAATTTTTGAATTAATTAAAATTTTGACTAACCTGTGATAATCATCAGCATCAATATCGTAGCCTAAAACCTGGAACAATTTAAGAGAACTAATCAGGCCGCCATCGTAAGAGGAAAATGAAATTGATAGGAAGAAAGTTGGCTCGTTTAATGGTTGAAAATTGTTAAGAGAATAAGAAAAATTAATTACTCGCAAGCCGGCGAGAGTGCTGCCGTAAGTTTTAAAAAGTTCAACTCTGAGAGTCGAAGCTTTACTTTCTGGAAACCCGCATTTCTCAACGAGAAAGTCTGAAAAGTAAAATCAAAATAATCAGTGATTTAATAAACATTAAATGAAGCTTGAAGCTGATCAATTTGTTGATAATTAATTTCATACCTTCAATGTTTCTCTTGACAGCTTCAGCTATTCCAACTTTCGAAGAGTACAAAGTGTCATCCAAATCTGGTCCAAAAGAAACTCAAAACAGGTTATTAATTATTATCATCATTCATCTAGAAGAAAAAAAATAATACACTTAAATGGCATGCAGAGCTGAAATAGAGAATTAATAATATACCGAACATGATGCAGTTAAAGGTAGAATCCATGGCTGAAGGAAAAAGAAGAGGAAAGCAAATGAGAGAAATTCGCAGTACAGAGAGCAATGAAATGAATGAGATAATCCAATAGCAAGCAACCGACGAGGCTTTGTGCCGGAGGTGAAGAGAGGATTTTATAGGCCTAGAGGGTCAATAAAAGACAGAGCAGACAGCGATTGTGCTGACTCAGAGCTCAAATCTGTTGCAATCAAAGCCGAGTAAATAAGGGTCCACACGTCAGTCGAAATCCCTAAATTGACACAAATACCCTTTCATAATTTTTTAAGGGAGTTGTAGTTTTACTTGTTGTAAGGGTGGTCGATCGTTACGTGGCCAGAGGGTTAAAGACATAGATAGGGCATATAAAAAAAACATATATGGAGGGCATCAATGTAATTTGAGAGGGTAGAAACGGGAAACGTGGATTGCTTCGTAAATGACTTGAAGTCTTTAAACACGTAAAGGCATTAGTTAAGGCATTAATAAATAAATTGTTAATTTTACATTATTGTTGTACTGATATAAATTAAATATAACTAAAGAGTTGTATTTTTAGGATTTTATAAACGTATTTTATTTATTTATTTATTCAATTTTACACTGTAATAACAATTTATTCATTTTTCTAAGAAAATTTTTTGGTTTTGAATTTTTATAATATTAATTATTAAAAGAAAAATCTATATGGACAGTTTTCAAATCTATTACTATGAGGAGGATATTTTATTAATTTATTAATTATAATAATTACTTAGTTTTAGAAAGATTTCCAACTTCTGTAAATGGCATTCAATATACTTAACTTTGATGGAGACAAAAATAATCAGACTATAAATAGGACCCTGTAACGACAATGAATAGGAACCTGCAACAACTTCTGATGGACGGTGATGGGGTTGTCTGGTGCCCACCGTGACCATAATTTATTGTTGACAGGACCACCCACCCAAACTGTGATAAAATAACAATTTCCCACTTTAAAATTTAAAAAGTTTATTCCTCCATTTATTTACCAATAATATATGTTAATTTTAACCATCAAATATATTTTCATTATTTTATCTAATATAATAAGATAAATATTAAAGACACTCTTAATTTAACAAATCTATTTTTAATTCTGTTTTATATTTCTTCTTTCGCATCTTCATTTTATTTCTTCTTTCCTATTTCTCTTTTCTCTTTTTTTGGCTCTTAGAAACAACTATTTATGTTTGATATATATATATGAAAAATATTGATTGATGGATGGCTGTAGATGTTGGAACCCTGGCGTGTATGTGGAGCAATCCACCCATTGCAAAGCCAACTAATTAATAACAAATTGTTTGGTAGCTTATGAATGAGAGTGGAAGAATTTAATTTATAAATTTTATGGAAGCTGACACGAAATCCAAATTAGTAATATTCGCCACCTCACATTTTTTAACTATAAATCAATATTTTAATTTGTTATATTTATATATCCTTTGATTTGACAATTTACCAACAAATTAAAACGAATGCCAGATTAAGTAATTTAAATTTATTCTGAAGAAATTCGGTGAGTTCAGTTTCTTTCTTTCTTTTTCTTTTCTTTTAGACAAAGGCAATTATTAAATTCTGAATTTACAAGCATAAAGGCATGGGACTTCCAGGAGGATGGCATTCATATTTCATATTCCAGAGAAGCTACACAAGCAAAATTGAAAAGAAAAATAGACAATTAATTGGAAGATCAGAAACCATAAAAAAATTTTAAAAAAAAATTGTTCCACTTTCAGTCTTATATGTCTGTCTGTGCTTGGCTTCTTCTAATACGAACTCAGGCTTGGTTTTTGTGGGCACTGCCATGTCCATATATGAACCTTGCTGTCCCTTCTGTGTAGACATGAGTCTCATTGTCAAGCCTGCCATTGCCAAACACCAAGAAAAGATTTACAATACCTTTTAGCATGCAATTAAGTGTGGAGCATTTATATGGATATGGGCTAATTGGGCTTACGAATTTCGAACTGCTTTGCTCAGAGTTGAGGCAGATGAAATGGTTTTGCCATCAAGGTATCTGTTTTCCCCTTTTATATTCTGTTTCATTCTCAGGTCTAGCTCTTCAGCACAAAGTTCAAATGGGGAATCTGAAGCCTGCAAACACTTTTTTCAGCTTCTGCTATAATAGTGAAAACATTATTTGTTATATTATATCAATTTATTTTACCATGACCCATCCCCAAGTATCAGCGAAGGAAGGAATATGAGCAGAATAAGGTACAGCATCTGCACATTAACCAAAACCAAACAATTACCAGAAGATTAATGGGAAGAAAGCCATGGAATTGGCAACACTGAGTTATTGCTTACATTTGAAAACATGCCTCAGTGTGTTGTAAATGCAAGAGAATACTTCTGTGTGAGTGAAAATTCCAGCAGGCCCTGCCTGAAAATCCCCCCAATAAATAAATAAATAAATAAGCTTCTCTTCTTCTCTTTTGCAGATTCTTATTCAAGGGTGTTGTTTAATGTACCTGTGTGACAAATATTCCACCAGGATTGAGTTTAGGTTTGACAGTGGACTCATAAAAGGATTTGGTATAGAGTTTATAACAGGGGCCTCCTTCTATGGGGTCTGCCAGGTCCCCTATTATCACATCATAGCTTTCTTTTCTACTCTCCAGCTCAGCCCTGAAACACAGCCAAAAATTAACGACAAGACTTAATATTTGTTCTAATTGTAATTATAATATTGCAACATTGTAGAATTATATAAACCAAACCTGGCATCATTGATGACAAGCTCAAGTCTTGGATCAGAAAATGCTTCTCTGTTCATAACTAAGTATGACTTGCAAAATTCTACCACCTCCTGCTCCAAGGGAAAATTCAATTCTAATGATATAGCTGAAGTTATTGAAGAAAATGGAAAAAAGAAACAAAAGCAATTACCTCATCAATGTCACACATGACAACCTTCTCCACAGTTTTATGTCTGAGTATTTCTCTTGCAGTGGAGCCTTCACCTCCACCCATAATAAAGATGGTCTTTGGACTAAATTTCACAATAAGGAAGCTTATTAATATAACATCGCTTGTTGAATATTAACAGAAGGAAGATAAGGGAAAAAAAATAATATTTACTTTGGATGGTGAAGAAGTGCTGGATGAACTAGAGACTCATGGTAGATAAATTCGTCTACCTCTGCACTTTGAAGCTTACCATCGATCACCAGTGCCTGTAAAACAAATCACATAAAATTTAGCTTAATTATATGTTGAAACTTTTCTTTAACATTTTAGTTGTTTATTTATGTAAACCTTTCCAAAAGGCTTTGTGTCCAACAGTGCAATATCCTGGTATGGCGTCTCTCCTGTATGCAATATGCTGCGACAAGAACAATTTGATATTATTATTAATATACATCAGATGTTAAAGTTGTCAAGCAAAGTAATTATCAATAAATTGACTAATTAATTATTATATCTTGTCGACCTTTTCTTGGTCATGACATTGATTCTTACTTATAATATTGTAATATAATATGCAACAAACTGGACAGCTAGGGCTTCATTTTGTCTCACCCAGTGAAAAGTGTTGCTTCTGGAAGATTTTTCAAAGATTTTGTAATGTTATTTACTTCAAGTAAACACAAGAAAAGAAGTGTAAGATGAAAGAGATGAATGATCAGTAAATGAACAAGTAGCATGTATACCTATTAAGTGCAAAGCTCCATCTTAAATTCTCTTCAATCTCTTCTTCATACCAGCAACTCTTCCTATGACCAGATAGCGAAAGGCTTTTCTCATTAACGCCATTCTTGTCAGAAATCCCATTAGAGCAAGAGATCTCACCCATTGTCTATAGAGGAAGATTGAAAGATAGAAGATAGAGAGAAAGAGTGAAAGAGAGCAAGTAGTGATGAAGAGAAGAAAAGAGTTGGAGCAGAATTTAAATGGGATGGTGGCAGGAAATTCGGAAAAGACTCATGATGAGGTTTAGCTTTAGCAGAGTTGCCAACTCCATCGAAATTAGTGTTGTTTAAAGCATAGGACTCAAAAGAGCCAAAAATATTTATGGAATTTCGACAAGAAAGAAACTTCACAAAGACAATGAAGGATTTGGTCGCGTGGTTACATCAATTGTCGTCTTCTATTCCCATCCTTTTATCCACAATATTATATCATGGGTTTTGTTCTTCCTTTCACATACGTGATGCTCTTTGCCGTAAGCATGTGCAGAGAAGTGAATTTATCTGCCTGTATAATTTGGTAGAGTTGAAAATAAAGGGTTTGAAATTCCCTTAAAAACCCAATTGGATTTTGACACATAGGATAATGCATGTGAAGAACAAGTATATGGACAAAACCCAGAAGAAGCATGCAAAGGATAATGATGATCGTAATGTATTAAATTTTGGCTGAGGGGAAAAAGGATAAAAGATGATGATTAATGGGGACTGGGGAGAGCTAAATTAGCGAAAAATCTGGTTATTTTTTTGGGAAAATTATAATTATAGTTCATTCAGGAATGTGTGCAAAATCTTGGTTGGTGATATTAGAGAGCGTGCAGTGGAAACCATCATCATATATATTCTCTTGCTTCCAAAAGATGAAGGGCGTGCTTTGCCAGGCGCACTCATCAACACCACCACCATGGCCATCAAACCCATCATCAATCCTCTCCCAAAGCGAAAAATAAATTCCCCCCAAAAAATGAAAAATCAATTTCAACCCCACCATGATAAGAATAAAAACAAACCTAGCTATGTGTATTTATAGCAGGCCTCTGCTTCCAAGTGGCAACATGTGATTTGATCAGTGGAAGCCACAGGCATGTTTGAAGTTGTGAGGTAATAGAAGCATCAGCATGATGTGCTTCAATGCTCTCTCTGTGCACTAAAGGGAGTCACTGCAGAAGATATATATTGTTCTATCCATGAAGATGCAGGCCAACTATGAATGCGATGAATCATTTTTATACAGAGAGAGCTTTGGGTGTGGTGATGATGATGAAGGATTCAACCAATTATGATGGCCCTCAAGTCCTCAGTTGCATGCTTTGAGCAATGTAGTTTCAGTTTGTTTCTTTCATGTTTTACCTCCTACTGTCCCAAATCCATTTTTTACACTTTGGCCAATGGCAATGCCTGCAAGTTCAATATTGAACATGCTCACCACTCTCCATTTAATTACTTGTTTTACTAGAAATGCCTCAAATTTCGCCCAGTAAATTTAATTAATTTATCATAAGCCTTGATATTAATGTAATCTTAGCTAGAAGGTGATGCCGATGCACCAAATTAGTCATCACTTTGCACATGACTGATCCATCAATTTTTCCCCCTCTTGTCCTCGCGAGGTCTCTTGTAGTAGTAGTGTATATCTTAAGGTTCAAATTTAAATGACTAGGCAATCAATCCACTAAGCAATAAACTCAATGTCAAATGCAAGCAGAAATTAACACACAAGTAACATTTCTAGCACCTATGACCAATAGATCCAAACTTAAATAAGTAATTTTTTAATTATATTGGGTAGCAGTCGCAATCCATACATGAAAATAAAACGTGTATCATTTAAAAAAAAAAAAAGTGACAGGGGTTAATTATAAGGTGCTTTCCAAATTCCAAAAACATAATTTGACTTAGAATTGATTTGTGTAGACATTGGATGAGATGATTGGAGAAAATTGAATACGCCTCCTGTCATATGTTCATGAATTGACGTTTTTGGGGGTGTAAGTGTCAAAACCGCCGGTTAAATATAAATTTAGTCATCTGATCGACCCTCTTTTAGCTCCCCGTTCTTAACTTGAAGGTTACGGCAGCCTTCAAATTCTGCCATCTTGGATGACGTATCTTAATGTTCTATGTTTAATGCATGACCAGAGATCTTAAATCATATATATATATATATATATATATATATATATATATATATATATATATATATATATATATATATATATATATTATTTATTTATTTATTTTGAATATATAAATATACATTTGTTTATATATATCATTATATAATTAAATAATTTTAAATTAATATATATATATAATATTTATTTATTTATTTTGATAAATATACATTTGTTTATATATATCATTATATAATTAAATAATTTTAAATTAAAGATAATATTCAATCATGTAATGATACATATTAATACATATATATTTATATATCTAAAATAGATACATATAATATTGTTGTTAACTTTCTAATATATAATTATTCATAAATTAATTGCATTTAACTTCCTGATTATATCTACAGTTTCTGTTCAATTATTTTTATGAAATCACCCACTCAACATCACCCCAAGCTTTTCAGATCACTAAAAGACATTTTGAGTTAAAAAAAAATATATATATATATTATAAAAAAATATTTTAGTTTCTATCCCTCGATTCTGTCCATACATTCCACATCTGAGCATAATACATAAAATTCATATTAAATGTTTTTTACTTACTTAAAAGTCACATATATTTTTTAATGTAAATTAGATATATCAAATTAACTCATCATAACGTATGAATCAAAGAGTTTTGATTAACTTAACTAGTTTTCAGTTATGTAATTTTATTTATATGAATATAAGAGTTTTGATTATTTTAATTGATTATCAATTATCTACTGTAATACCCTTAGGAGAATCTCACATCGATAAAGCACGGGAGAGATGTTAGGTCTGTCTATGTATCCCACATTGGTTAGAGGTGAGAAAATTTGATTGGTTAAATAGTTTGTGAGTTCCTTAACTGTTAAGACGTGTTTTAAGTTGCAAAGCCCATTAGCAAACTCATGATGGACTGTGTGTCCAAAGTGGACAATATCTTGACAGTAGGCCGGGTTATTGAACCAAGGGATGTTACAAATGGTATTAAAGCAGCTCCGCGTGTCCTCTTGTACGATGGTGGGGCAAACCTCAGCGAGGACGCTGAGTCCTGTAAGGGGGGGTGTATGTGATACCCTTAGGCGAATCCCACATCGACAAAGCACGGGAGAGATGTTGGGTCTGTCTATGTATCCCACATTGGTTAGTGGTGGGAGAATTTGACTGGTTAAATATCCTGTGAGCTCCTTAACTGTTAAGACGTGTTTTGGGTTACAAAGCCCAGAAGCAAACCCATGATGGACTGTGTGTCCAAAGTGAACAATATCTTGACAGTAAACCGGATTATTGGACCAGGGATGTTATATCTACTTTTATTAGTATGAATATAAGAGTTTTGGTTATCGTAACTAGTTATTGGATATCTAGTTTTACTTACACGAATATAAGAGGTTTGTTTGCTGTAACTAATTGTTGATTAACTAGTTTCACTTATAAGAATATAAAAGCTTTGATTACCTAACTAGTTATCAATTATCTAGTTTCACTCTACTATTCTAATATAAAACCAAAGCAATCACGTTGTCGGTTATCTAGTTTCATTTGTCTACTCTAGCACAAAACCAATGCAACCACGCTATAATATGTCTTTCTAATCAAACCGCACAGTCACCAAAACTAGAACACTTGACAGAAATAGAATCCTTGTTTTTCTATTTTTTGGGTAACAGAAATAGAAACCTTAGTTGAGAAGTCCTCATACTCCTTAAGCTTAACCCAATCTTCCTTTGCAGTGCTACATGTGATTATCTCAGCAAAAACAAAGTCAGAAACTAGATTCTGGATTACTATTTTTTCATTAGATCTTTTGGTCTTTCCCCAGTGTTGGCTATTGTGTGAGCTAGAGTTGGACCTCTTGGAAGTGGAGGACTCTTTAAGTATTGTTGCATCTTCATTGGCTAAATGGTGTATTTCTCACTAATGAAGACAAGAAGTGTAACCAAGGAAAGACTGTTGTTGGCCATTTGCTTGAGTGAAGTTCTGTTTGTGTTTTGACGGGTCATGTAAGACCAACAGAGCTCCAATATAAAACTGCTAGATTACTGGATGCTTAAACTTTGCTTTGCCATGTGTTTATAGTGCTATTCTTGTTTTATATTTTATTCATACATAGCAAGTTATTTATACATGTTTGAGATAAAAAATTAACCTAAACTTGATGCAAAGATCAAATTTTGTTTATAGCTAAAAACAAGCAAAAATATATCAGCGGATTGATGATTGAGTATGTTGCAATCTGCCGCAAAATACAACAATGTTTACATTGCATCACGAAGCAATGGTGGAATAGCTACTTCCAACTCTCCTTCAAGCATCTGTGTTACTTTCTTCATGGAAGGTCTCAGATTGGGATCTGGATGAATGCACCATAATCCCACCATTGCCATTCTCTCAAACCTCTTGAAATCACTCGATACTTCAGGGTCATACCCCACTACCATCTCAAGCTTTTTGTTTACAATACAACTTAAAACCCAATCTGAAAGAACCAGATCATCCTCTTCGCTTTCTTCCTCGACACGATTTAACTCTATGTGCCTTCTGCAACATATAATCTCCAGCAGCATTACACCAAAACTGAAAATATCCACTTTGGTAGTTACTGGCACATTTTTTAGCCATTCAGGCGCAATATATCCAATTGTTCCTCTCATATTGGTGTCAGTTCTTGTTTGGTCTTTATTCAACAGCTTGGAAAGCCCAAAATCTGAAATCTTGGCTGTGTAGTTCATGTCAAGTAACACATTTTGTGGCTTGATGTCACAATGAATAATCTGTGTCTCGCATTCTTCATGCAGATAGAGCAAACCTCTTGCTATATCAAAGGCCATTTCAGCTCTCCGAAGCCAACCAGGCCTCTTCCCCTCGCCAAATAGAAAGTCGGAGAGAGTCCTATTTGGCATTAACTCATAAACTAAAAGGTATTGATCCTTTTCATTGCAAAATCCCAACATTCTTACCAAATTTCTGTGATGACTCCGGCCAATAATCTTGAGCTCAGTCATGAATTCTTCCTTGCTTTTGTCAATATCTTTCTCCAGCTTTTTCACTGCAATCTCGATCTGGGCATCCTTTAAGCTCAACTTTCCACTGTAAACTTTTCCAGAAGATCCTCTACCTAAAATCTTACTAAACCCATCTGAGGCCTCGTGCAATTCTTGGAATGTGAATTCTCGGAAGTTTATATCGACATCCATAGAGTTCTTTTTCTTCCTTTTGATAAGTCGTTGAGCTGAAGGATTATAATAGATAGCAGCAGCTCCACACAAGAAAGCAGTGATAGCACTGATTATTAGACCAATCTCAAGAGCAGTCCGAGATTGAGAATTGCTCTTTCTGTTACCTTTCTGAATACCTGGGTTGCTTCTCTTCATTGGCACCTTGACTAGTGCCTTTATTCCTTTAGTAGAAGTACTGTTCCTCCCATTCAACAGAGGCATTCTCTTTTTGTTACAAGTTGAGCCGTATAAAACGGCAGCCAAGCTGTAGCAATCATCCATGACAGCCTTCTTGCACTCCTCCACATCAACAACATTTGTTCGTGCCAAATCTGCAAAACTCTCTGGTGGGAAGTCAGCATCATCAATCACCTCCACTGTGAAATTCCTGAAGGAAGGCTCGGCACAATAATTCACCACAGTTTCGGGGCGGCACCCTTTGGAAACAATGTTAGGATTCAGTGGAGTGTAACCTGGTAAGCAATTACATGTTACCGTTTCATTATCAGGTGAAGTGCAGAAACCATATACGCCGCAAATAGTATTCACAAGGCAGGGCTCAACTGGAAGCCTCCATATTCTAGTCCAATTTCGGCCTTCTGTTTTATGGTAAACAAATTGTTGGAAAATGCCCTGATCATCTAAAGTTGCTCGATGGTAGTAGTCTTCAACTGGGGTTGGCATGTTGCTTGTTAAAAATCTAATTTTGTGATTAGTTCCATTGACAAGGTACATGGAAGCACTTTGATTGAATATCAAACGAACACCGTCGACATTTTGAGTGTCACTGATCCAATAACCAGGATCTGCAAAATGGTAAGCAGAGAGCACCAAATTACCGTCTGATTGCATTTCCAACATGAAATTTCCGGGTGAATAGTTTACAGTTCCATTTGAATTGGAGTAGAGCTTTTTGCCGCCGGTCAGTTCTTGTTCCGGCAAGAGTGTGTCTGTCGGCAAATCAAAGCTACTCCAAACAACATTTGATACAGCATCTTTCAAGACAAAATTACCATTATCCTGCATGAAACCGGCTCTTGCAGAAGCTTCAGAAATACGCTGAACACTACCATTCAAGTATGTGAGCTGAAGTCGGCCATCAGAAGCTAATTCGACTTTGGATCCACCTTCTGCTGGACTGTAGCGATTAGCAGCCCAAACAAGGGTTTTCTCTGGTATTTTCTCAAACCAAATTCCTAAAAGGTAGGCGCCGCTGGCAGAGAGTGGGTGAAACCCAAATGCAAAATCACCAGAGGATGACACCCAGGAAGCATTAGATCCTGCAGTGATGCTAGAACCCAAATCCACTGTTGGAGTTGTTTGGCCCCAGAGGCCATGTAAGTTTAGAATTAGTGCTAAAACACCGGGAAGAACTGTCTTTACAGCCATAGAAATTTTTCTGGGATGCAAGGAAAGACTCACTGCCTAGGTTTTCTTAGAAGGGAAGATGCGTAAACCTCTAAATCACTCATTGTCAAATTCAAAGCCTTTTTGTTTCGCTGATCATTTAGTCAAAGTGCAAGGTACTAGTAGGAAACGTGAAGACTTTTCTTAAGATTTACTGAGCTTGGATTTGGATTGGTAGACTGATAGTAACTCCTACAGAATTTATGGTTCCATTCGCTGACCTTTTGAAACGTAAATCTTACGTATTGGACGGGGAACGTCAAGACTACTCTTCAGGTTTACCGAACTTTAGATAGGATTACAGAAAAGTCAATTGCAGCCACTAAATTCTGTTTGGACTTGCTGATTTTTCTGAAAATTCGATACTATTGTATCATTGGAAAAACAATAAAAACATGTCCATTTATAATTAAATAATTTTAATTAAAATTAAAATAATATTTAATTATTTAATAATATATATAAATATATAATTATTTACTGCTCTTGCCATGAGTATATACAGAGAAAGTCCTAGACAAAAGATTGTGTAACCAGAAAGAGACGCAACAGCCTAATCTTGTCGCTGTTGGTTGCAGTCAACTAAAAATCTATAAACCAGGAGGCCACTAACATCTGATCGATGGACAACAAATGCCAATGACTTTTCAATTGTAAACATTTTATACTGTATCCTGATTACACTGTCTTCATGAGGCTCCTATTCACTTGGGATGTATCATCTATGTGCATTGTAAGTTAATTCATATTTCTTTGTTAAAAATAAATATTTCAAGATTAAATCGAAGATATCAATTAAGTAAAATTTTAACAAAAATATTATAGATAGTATTGTCAATGCAGTTGCTTTTTATATAAATTTTGACTACCATTGTTTGAAATACAATCAATACATAAACATAATTTAAAATATAGAACTAAACAGTTTTAACCTAAAAGAATAATGTCATGTGTATAATTTTATATACAAATAATAATAATCGTTATATAATTAAACAGTTAAAAATTAAAGATAAAATAATACTTAATTATATAATAATATATTATTATTTATATATAAAATTACATATTAAAGTTATACATATAGTATAATTGAACCCAAAAAGAGAACATAGTGAATTTCTTAAAACTGTGTATCAACCGGTGGAACACCGACTGCAGTAGTTTCTTCCAACATCTGCATAACTTTCTTCATGGGTGGTCTATTAACTGGATTAGGACGCAGGCACCATATTCCTACCATAATCATTCTTTCAAAACTTCTAAAATTTCTCAAAGCTTCTTGATCATGACTCACAATTGCCTCTAAATTCCCAGCTCTGACATGCCATAGTACCCAATCTGTAAGAATCATTTCTTCAACCTGCATAGCTTCATCAACTCGATGCAACTCTGTGTGCCTTCGGCAAAATATTATCTCTAGTAACATGACTCCAAAGCTGTAGACATCCACCTTAGCTGTAACTGGTGCATTCTTGAGCCATTCTGGTGCCATATATCCCATTGTTCCCCTCATATTGGTGTTAGTTAAACTTTGATCTTTCTTCAACAACTTTGCTAGGCCAAAATCTGCGATTTTAGCTGTATAATTTTTGTCAAGAAGAACATTCTTTGGCTTTATGTCACAGTGAATGATTCCACTGTTGCACCCTTCATGCAAATATAACAAGCCTCTTGCAATGTCAAGCACAATCTGGACTCTGTAATCCCAACTGGGTTTTTCTTCTCCAAAAAGGAAACTAGATAGAGTTCCATTTTTCATGAGTTCATATACTAGAAGTCGATGATTGTGCTCATTGCAAAATCCCAACAGTCGAACGAGATTCTTGTGATGAGTACGGCCGATGGCTTGAACTTCTGTCAAAAACTCCTCCTCACCCCGATCAACCACATTCTCCAGTTTTTTCACAGCAACTTCAACCTCTTCACCGTTAAAGGTTATAACCCCACTGTAGACAGTACTAAATGCTCCTCGGCCAAGTTTGTTCTTGAACCCATTTGTTGCTTCACGCAATGCCCGGAATGAGAACTCCTTCAAATTTATCTCTAATGGCTTTGAAGATGGCTTTGGAGATATGTAAGTCTGCATAGAAGGGTGGTGATAAATTGCAATGCTTCCAAAAATTAATGCCAATATTGAACATGATAAAAGGCTTGCTAGCAGAGCAACCTGGGATGGAAATTCATTTTCCTGGTTATTAATTTCAGGAACTTTGATGAATGCCACCCTATTATTGGAAGCAGGATTGCTTCTTATGGCATTCACTAGGGGCATCCTCTTCTTAAGACAACTAGAGCCGACCCAAACAGCAGCCGTGCACAAACAATCATCCATCACTGCCTTCCTGCAACTATTTATATCCGTTGTTGTGATTACGGCCATGTCTGCAAATTCTCCATTAGGGAAATCGACATTATCAAGTTTTTCAATAGTGAAACCTGAAGCTGAAGAATTTGCATCACAAAAATCTACAACCACATTAGGATAGCATCCTTTGGAGGGAATATTTGGATCAATTAGTGAATATCCAGGCAAGCATGTGCAGATGAATGCTGTATTATCATCTGAACTGCATAAGCCAAACACGCCACAAATGTTTTTGACAGTGCAAGGCTCTTTAATGGCCTGCCACACAACGACCCACCCACTGCCATCTCGTTTATGATGAACCAATTGTTGGAGATTTCCACGATCATTGATAGTTACTCGGTGGTAGTAATCTTCAATAGGAGTTGGCACATTTGCTGGCATACTGAATGTAATAGTATTCGTCTTCACAACATACAGTAAAGCTGTGCTCTGGTTGAAAATCAAACTGACATTTTTGTCATCTGAGAGTCCAGTATTCCAGTAACCAGGATCAGCAAATCTGAAAGCAGACAGAACAACATTGCCATCCGGCTGAAGCTCCAACCTGTATCGTCCCACTGAAAAGTCAACTGACCCATTAGCGTTAGAGTACAGCTTTTTCCCCATAACAGGGTTTTGGCCCAATAATATGGTGTCTGTAGGAGTATCAAAACTCTCCCAGATGTTTCTGGAGGAAGAATCTCGTAAAACAAAATTGCCACTGTCTTGCATCAAAGCCGAAGAGGTAGACGTGCCATTATAGATTAAGAAAGCTGTCCCATTTGAATGTTGGAGAACAAGTTGGCCATTAAGAGTCAGATTAATGGCTGACCCAAACTGAGCTGGATCATCACGATTTGCTGACCAAACAAGTGTTTTTTCTGGAATTTTATCAAACCAAATTCCAACAAGAAACAGACCGCTAACAAGACGATAGAAACCAAAAGCAAAATCTCCGGAGGACGACAGCCATGAAGAATTAG
Source organism: Mangifera indica (assembly GCF_011075055.1). Lineage (NCBI taxonomy): Eukaryota > Viridiplantae > Streptophyta > Magnoliopsida > Sapindales > Anacardiaceae > Mangifera > Mangifera indica. The sequence continues at coordinate 17,986,247 of NC_058143.1, forward strand.
TACCAGCAATAATGCTGAAACCCAAGTTGATTGTGCTATTACTCATTTGAGCAAAAGATCCTGGAGATAGAACGAACAAAAGGGACCAAACTAGAATTGTTGTTGCAGCCATTAGCGAAAAGATAGAGGGAGCAGCCAGAACAGTAACAACGATAAGTCAATGGCTTGTATTGGCTCAGGCTTAGTTCCAACCACTCCAATTGTGACCTTACTTGAACTTGAGGATGGCGGTCTAGAAGGGTTAGAAAAAGAAAAAGTGACAGAAATAGAGCCTCAGGAATAATCAATGCTGCTTCTTGGACTCATTAGTGGAATCGGAAGTAAGATAGTGATAGTCAATCTGTGTGGATGGAAAGAGGTCATCTTTGGCGTCCCAACTCTCAAGAGAACGGACATTTTCAATTCTAGCATCCATTTAGTCGTTATGGCAATGTCCAGAATCAGAAGAGGACAAAGCTTTGACATATTCAAATGATGGTGTTGGCTTGATCATTCAAAAGATGTTACAACATGTGAAAAATCCAGCGAAATAAGATCATTATCAAATTACTCTTCTGACTTCAACTACACCCAGAGGCTGGCTGGGCGGCTGGGCCATGTCAACTACATCTTCATTCTAGAACCTCAAATCTCACAAAAATGAACTGTCCCTAACCCAACAAATTTAACATAATCGCACAACTGGGAATTATACATTCCTACGAATAAGCAGAGACAACACAATAGAAGCCAATTCCAAATTTTCCTATAAAAAAGTTGCCATCAAAAGAAATACATGGATTTAAGAGCCGAAATTATGGACTTAATCAAAGAATATTCATGTTCTCTCTTGCACTTCGACTTGAGATAACCACTAACATGTCTTGGAACACTCAGAGGGCTGCCATAGCAATGGATTGCTTTCGAAAAAATTAGTGGGTCGTAGCTCGAATCCACCATGAATGGTTGGCATTACTGGGAAATCTTCTTGACATGGAATGTGATGGAACCCAACTGTGTGCCACATCACTATATCTCTGTTTTCAATCTCTCTGTTCCTGCACATACATCAATAATGTATGATTATCAAAAAATGCGTGTTAAAATCTTAACTAAAAAGTTTAACACCTATTTTTTTTTTAAATGAAATTTGCATCAGTTATGTTCTTATGCAATACCTGCGGCTCCAGACGGCTAATCCGTCGTCTCCTCGGCTCTGATCAGCGTAAAATCCGCCAGCCCATCTCTCTGACTTGTTATAGGCCGTTACCCAAATTTGATACTTGGTGTAAGCTGCTCTAATCTGCGGATAATCGTCATCTGACAAAAGGGAAGCAACCGGTTGTCCGGGAAGCAGCCGGTAACCCACATGGTTCCCAAGTATTGTTTTCTTGTTAGTATTAACAACTGACAGCTCCGCTGGCTCTACACCCAGCCGAACCCTAGCCTCGGCTTCTCTTTTGACGGTTTCTCTGACAACCGTCCAATAACTTTTTCTCGGAGAGATGTCATTGTTCGTTACTCGTGCCGTTTGCAATTTAGATTTGACGAAGGAATTGTCATCACCATCAATATCAAGGTCAAGATAATAGGTCACGTAATGGTCGTGGTTAACGGCAACGGTATTATCAGCCACCAACGTGCCGTAAACGTTTTGTATTATTTGGTCATTATTAGTATATGACGTGGCTTTCATTTCCAAGATGCCAGTAAGGTGCACCTGAAAACATTGCAAGAGCAAAGTACACGTATGTGAATATTGTAAAGCGATCTTAAAATTACCTGAACATTTTAAAATATTATTAGTATTTGTATAAGAAAAAATCAATTTTCTTAATTTTTAGAATATAAAGCTTACAAGTAGACACAGAGGTAAACTATGTTGGGTGAACGCTGTGATATGACTTACTATACTTAGGAGTTGAATTGTGTTTAGACCCGCTAACTGACACACTTAACAGATTAGTTTGTTAATATGATAAAATTTATGACAAGATTCAGAACCTTTTAGATTGTATTTTTAAAAACTTTTAACAAATCATATTTTTATAGATTTTTAACTATTGATTTGTAGAATTATATATTTTTAATAGGTTGTATTGTACCAACCCCCTAAACTTTGACCCAAAACCTGGCATAACCCACATGGCTTGCAACCTAACAGAACTCACAATTTTACAGACCGTGCCCCTGTAGGCTGTGCCAGAAATGGGTACCCTGGTTGAGGTCGGGGGCCAGCCCACCCTCTGCCATGTCTGTTTACAATGATCCTGAGATTAAAAAGTATCTTAAGAACTGTATGCAGAGAGAAGAAACACAATAATCCTGAATATTTTCTTACCCCAACTTTGATGGTGCCACTATTTTTAAACTCCCAATCTAGAACATAGTCATAATTTCCAACAGTAGCCACCATCCGAACCACCAAATTTATTTCAGGTTCCCCGCTTTTTATCTGTATAACCAATTCAATTAGCATCACAGCAGAATCTCAAAATCAAGTACAGAAAAACATGTGGAAGGCAGAGGCTAAAATTAAAGCTACATACCACTTTTCCAGGAACATTTATTTCTGTGTGTCTCCATGCTACATTCCCATCGTACCTCTCAAAAATGCATATCACATTTGGGAATTCCTGTGCCTGCCCATCTGCTCCAGCTACATACCCAGTTATATACTTGGCATTGGCAGGGCAGTCGATCAGTGGCTGGAGGGTGTCCGCGGCTCGTCCGAATCCGAATTCACCGATATCCATGAAGGTCTTAAAATACCATTCACTTGTGGGATCCATATATGGAACAAATGTCTCTGATACATGGCCTCTATAAAGTATGCGACGAAACTTGTTTAATTTGGCATCAAATATAGAAGCTGTTGATATGACTATGCCAGCTCGAGCATCAAAACTTAAATGAAAAACCCAATTACCCCATTTCACTTTGTGGCCTTCTGTGGTCAGCCTGGCGTTGGTTAGATTGCATATGATGGAATCAGGCTTCCTCTTTGGAGATCTAAAGTCTGTACCTTCAGCTTTGGGCAAAGGAACTCTAAGTCGTCTGTCAATGTACACTGTAATTTTCATTTCATCGACATCCACTAGCATGCTGATTCCCTCAATAGGCCTAGCAAACACATTAACTGATCCCCCTCGGTAGAAGCATTGAACTCTAAGAGCTCTTTTGGTAACAAGTTCCCCATACCAGCCAACTGTAAATGGTATGCAGGAAACTTCGGACAAATTTAAGCCCCTTTTCTTTATTTCATTCTTGAATATGGGATAACTCAAAGGCAATTGGCTAGCTTGGAAGAGCTCATTGAAAGTTAATGGAGGATAACCGTGACCTGGGTACATATGGTGTGACTTGATTGAGTCACTGCCCAAGTCTACAACAAGTTCATGCGTCTCGCCCGCAGCTCGAACAACTACCTTGGATTGACGAGGAAGATCAAATTTAGCCTGTTTCCTGGCAGATAACCACTGGATAACAAATCTTTTGTCTGGCTCTTCGAGATCAACCGAATGGAAGGTTAGGTTCGGAAGGGCACCAAGCTTAGACTTCTGAATTATGAGCTTTATGCGGTTGATTTCAGTGGAATTGAGAGGGTCTAAAGGATGATAAAGGCTCACAGTGAAGCATTGTTGAACAAAAAAAGCTAGAAGCAGAAATGGAATACTCATGGATTCTTCTTTTCCAACTCCACGTTAGTGTAGCCCTGATGTTGCTTTCAGAAAACTAACTGTGTAGCATTATATAGTACATACAAGAGGCAGCTTACAAAATGCTCCATTAAAGAATAACATGTTCCGCATGGTGTCTAATTATATATATATATTATTAAAGGCTGCTATTGCTCCTTAATCCTTTTCTTGCTGTGAGAGCAAGAATAATTGACTTGCTTTTGCCTTCAGTAGTCTCATTTTTTAAATTCAGCTACTGAGATTAAAGCACATGTTTTCATGAGTATAGGTGAAATTTTATATCAGACAATCCTGACGGCATCAACAATTCAAAATAATCAAGTCTAAAGAAAAACAGTTTCAACTTCCAAGTATGGACAAATCACAGCAACTCTGGCAATAGTGATTTACAATTTCTCAGAATGTTAGGGAAAGAATGGAAGGAACGAAAAAGGTCCATATTGCTTATATTTCGTGTTCTTCAAGTACAATCCACTAAATCAGTTTTAAACCATTTAGTAATAATGTAGATCTTGGCATAATGAGATGAATTGACTTTGAGAATAAAGAAACTAGAAAGTCACAGCTTAAACACCAGAAGGAATTAAAACATTTATCTCCAGATGTAGATCAATTCAAGCAATTAAATGACTCAAAACAATGACTTGAATGTTCCATAGCCCTAGCATACACAATTGAACAATCCATTTCATCATTCCAGATGGGTAATATGCTGAGTTGACACTTTTGGACTAGACAGATTTGTTTTTTCTTTGAGCAAATATTTCTGCAACCAGCAGAGGGAAAGCAATTGTAGCATCACAGTGCACCTGGTAAAGAAGGGTTAGCTTTTAGAATCTTATATTTATGCTTTACCATTATGTCATTAACTTGCTTAAGAATTTGAAAATTGGAGTATGTTACTAGTAACAGAAGTTGAACATACTTTAACAGTTTTAGCGTTGGCTCCAATTTTTCCCCAAGATACAGCCTCGTCAGGATGGGCACCAGAATCACTCCCATCAAATTCTTGTGCAGTATTAATGTAGACAGCAAAATCTGCACCATTGCGCATCATATTTGCGTTGCATATGTGATGTTTAGGCAGTCCTCCTCCTAGAATTATCATACCTGTTTTCCTCGGACTGGCATAGACAGCTTCATCATTCATGGCTCTGATATCTATTCATTCAGCTAGGAATCTTAGTAGCAATACATCAGATGCTAACTTCAATTGAGATGATACAACAGGCACCTACCTCGCATTATGTCAATGACCAAACCCGGGGGGCTGCGAAAGGAATGAAAGTATAACATATCCCCTATTGAGCCATCAGTTATGGCAGGACAGAACACTGGGATGTTATTCTGAAAATAATTCCACAACCAATAACAATTTATAACAATCCTCGCATATATATGTGGATGTTACATTCTCTTTACAATCGTTTGCTGTGCGTATAAACAAAATGTGGCCATCAACCATGTAAATTTCTTACGCTGTTTTCAGGTTCTGTTTTCTGCATCATATATTATGCATTACCCTCTGCGGTGAAAATTCGGAATTGCTCAGTAAATTGAAACATCTGACTAACTTTTTAGATTTTTTCAATATAGAGATGCTACAAGTCTCACAATATACTACTGAATCTAAAGGGTAAGGTTTAGAGTGAAATTCAGTTTCCACCCAAGGTTTAACCTTAAGACCCTTATCCACCCCTAATTGATATAAATAACATTTTTCACCTCAAAATAAAAAACAAATAACATTTTTCATAAATTAAACACTGATAATGAAACAGTAATATTATAAAGTGAAACAACCCTTTTATCTCTGCTGTTTTATTTTTTAAAATGATCATATAATTTTAAATTAACAAAAATTAAAAATAATATTTTAAATATCCAAATTAATTAGATGACTCTTACTTTCCTTTTCTTTCACTTTCACCCCTTCTTTCTCTCTTTTTATAGATAGGGGTGTATTTGTTGTATAATCATATGTTAGTGGGTAAACATAATTGTTGAAAATATTGATATATTTTTTTAAATTTTAGGATGTTATGGAAATTCAAAAAAGTACAAGGATCTTTAAAAAATTTTGAAATATTGCCTAACATCAATAGTTTTAAAAATAACAGTTACACCCTCAAAGAATCTAATTGAATATAAAAAATTATCTGTATAAATATCATATTATAATTATTGAAGTCAAAAAATAGCTTCACATTTCAAATATTAATTTATAAGTTTTTAAACCTTTTTAAGGATTAAATTATTGTAAATGTTAGGATATAATAAAAAAGCCATTTTTTAAATTTTTTTCAAAATTTATAAATTACAAAATTACCATTTTATTTTTATGTCATTAATTTTTTAAAATAAAATTTCATTTTGGGTTTAAAAAAAGTATTATTTATCCTAACAAAAAGTGAAAATTGTGTTTTTAGGTCCACCTTGGGAGGGAAAATGTTTATTCATGATGTTAATTATCATTAAAAAAGTAGCTTGAGGTGTCCCTCAAGAGTCAAGACAATTAAGAAGACAAAACATGAATGGTTGGCGGCCAACTGGTTATGATGAAAACAGGATCCAAGTTGAAGACGACTTGCCTTGTATGCCCAGTAAAGGTATGAACTTTCATCATTGATTTCTTTTCCTAAGCGAGCAATAATCTTGGATGGCGTCCAAATTACTTTCTGAGAAACCATGAAGAAAAGTGTTTAGTTTTTATTTAAGTAAAAAATTGGTGCTTCGTCAGTGGTGTGCACATGATAATTTAAAATTATGAAATAAATTAATGAAAAAAAATACGTCTTGAATTTGTTCCTTCATCATCTGGTCAAAAATTGGTTGAATCCAATCTTCGAATTTGCAGTAGTTATCATTAGGCGCCAACAAGTTGCCGATGCGGTTCAGTCCTTTTGACCTCAACTGAACTCCAGGCAGAGAAAAATCACCTTTATATGTTGGTGCCAGACATTTTATTAAATCTTCTTCTATGCCACCAGCTGTTGTCACCATTACGTGAACCTGCAATCTTCTCATTAATATTATTAACATACATGGAAGAGGCCAAACCCAAACTACAAACTAACGTCTAATATTTTATGTAAAGAGTCAATCCCACATTCACAGCTGAGGTTTGTTGAATAAAATTACCTCTTTATCTGTATTAATTGGTATAAATAACATTTTTTCTACCTAAAAAATGACTTATTCCTATCCAAAGTTTAGCTCGTTGTCAAACTTACACTTGTTAAGTTTTAAAAATTCAAATATTCATCCGTTAGTTATTAAAGTTAACAAAAGCCAATAGTGTTAAGAATATATTTACCATTTAACTAGTTATATTAAAAAATATAATTTTATTTTATTTTCTACCTTAATTTTAAAAACTAATAATTTTCTTCGATCTAAGTTTTAAAAACTTACTTTTCCCCTTCTAGGATTTCATTTCTTTCCTCTCTTCTCTAGTTACCTTTCTCCAACTGACCTCTAATACCTTCTTCCACCTCCTTGCTGAAGACAAATCAAAGATGGCGACCACAACCAAAGAAAAATCAAAGCATGGGTTGTGCACTTCATCAATTTGTCAACCCATGCTTCTTTTTGACAAATGCTTCAAACGAAGATAAACTTTCATAGCTCAGGAGTCAATGAAGACAAATGATGGTAGACAAAGACAAATCGAAACATGGGTCAACAAATCAACAAAGCAAACAACCTATGCTTCGATTCATCTTCGGTCATAGCCATCATGTTTCATTTGTCTTCAGTTGGGAGGTGAAAGCGAGGACAGAGAAAAGGTGTATAAGGTAGATTGAAGAAAACTCACTAGAAAATGAAGAAATGAAATGAAATTCTAAAAAGAAAAATTTAAATTTAAAAAACTTAGGATAAGAAAAATTATTAGTTTTTAAAATTAAGATAGAATAATAAGATAATTTTTCTTACTTTACTAATTAAATAATTATTATATTTTTAATGTTACCTAATTTTATTAGTTTTAATATCTAACGAATAAATATTTTAAATTTAAAAAAATTAAGGAGCGACACAAAAGACCAAGCTTTGGGTGCAATATATGAAAGTGTGTGTGAAGTGTGAACTGACCAAGCGATGCTGAGCAAGATACCGAATGGATTCTCTAACACCAGAAGAAATAAGATTGGACGTAAAACCCATAAATATTTTGCATGTCACTGACTCTCTGTAAACACCATCCTTCTCTTTCTCACTGCACTTTTCTGCTATACTCTCATCAGAAAGCCTCCACTCTAGCTGCAACATCACGGTCATGATCAACAGTTATAAATTTTATCTCTTTCAACAAATTAAATGACTATATCTGAACTTAATTAACTTAAACCACTGACCATCTGATTAACTATATCAAAAGCGTCTCCAAGATTCGAAGCTTGAAACCCAGTAGAGACCATGGATTTGAGAAGCTGAGAGTAGTCCACTCCCTGGTTGAAATCATAACCCATTATCCTAACGCTCTTGCCTTCCAGATTTTCTGATGGCTTAAAAACAGCTAAACGTGCAGCTTCCAGACGTCCGATTCCATTCGATCCCATTTTAAACACAAAACAGAAATCAAACAGCAAATATACGCAAGACCTTGAAGAAAGATGATGAACCTGAGATATTTGTGGCAATTTATATACTAACAGTCGTTAATGTCGAAGCTTTTTGAATGTGCGAGTAATACAAGACCGCCTAACTTGCTACGTATTTGCAGAACCATACCATACATGATCGAAATTCAATTAAAAAACTAAAATGGATAAAATCAGTTGGTCACGGACCTACTTGACAAGATTTTGCACGTTTTTATTTGTGAAAAATAATCCAGATTTGATTCTGAGCTGATTCACTTGAAACGGTGCGTTGTCATATCACCTATTTATTATTCAAATATATTTAAATAATAAAAGTAGGTAGTCGTTTCGTAATTTAATAATATAATTTTAACTTAATAATAAAATAATATTTATTTATTATATATTTATTTATAGGTATACCTAAAATTTATGATTAAAAATATTATATAAATTTATTTTAAATACGTAAATAAATATATATTATATATATTATTATATAATTAAATATTATTTTATAATTTATATTTATTTATATATTTAAAATGAATATTTATAGTTTTATTGTTTTATAAATAGTGTTAACATACATTTTAACTCTTGAATAATGAGACATTGCTTAGATGAAGGAGGCTATCTAATCCAATCGACAATCAAATTGTTTGATTCAAACTAGTTAATTATTTTAAAAATATATTCAAAAAAATTATATAATTTATCAATAAATATATAACCTAAATTATTTTAATATAGAAATAAATTTAATTTAATGATATATATGACCAAATTAATAGTTAAAGCCTTCCATTCAAATATTAATAATAAATTTTCTAAAGAAAAACAATTTTTTTTTTTACTAATTAGATCAAATTCAGGTTTTTTATCCTATCTAATCGTTCAAACAGTTCCATTTCTATTTCAAAATATGTACAAAGACACATCTTTCCATTTGATGTTTCATTGTGCATTGTTATAATGAAAAAGAGAATTTCCTGATCACCCCTGAATTTTCATATTAATATAACGCCCTCCGATTCTATAATTTAATTCTCATTCACCATCCTAGTTTAACTCTAAATTCTAAACCTGAAACTATAACAACTTAACAAAAACTTATACCATCAACCCATAATAGTAAAGATTTTACTAAAATTAATCCAGGGTTTTGTGATGTGGTCAAATTTTATTTCAATTAAACTCATAGACATGATACTCAAAAAATAATAAATAATTAATAAATAGATACATCATCGTTATATCGAAGATCATTTGTTTTGTAAGGTCTGATAAAGGTATGAACTTTTATCATTGATTTCTTTTATTTTAGATGACATCCAAAGTATTTTATATGAATGATGTATTATTACAATATTTTTTTTAATATTTAATATTTCTAATTTGGATAATTATAAAATGAACTATGTATTTTTTTTATGAACACTCCAACCATACCATCATTTTTCTCATAAAATATAAAGATACGTATAAGTAATATGTACCTCTAGCTCTAATTCCTTGAATGAAATCAAATGCAGTTAAAAACATAATATAACTTAATCTCTTTTTAATACTTTTGTATCAATATTATGGTGGTCAAATTAAGTATTTTAATAAAAATTTAATTTTTATATTATTTCTATGATAATTAAATTATGTCTAAAAAAATTTAATTTTTTATATCATATTTCATATAATAGAATATGTTTTTTAAAATAAAATATTAAAAATGTAATTATCATATCATCATTTAAAAAATTATAAATATTTTTTAAAATTTTTAAAATATTTATATGTACTTCAATCACATCATTATTTTTAAAATATATATTTATTTATATTAATAATATATATTATATCAAATAATATATTTATTATGTTATAATAATTTGATATATTTTTAATTATCTATAATTTTTAACTCGTAATGTAAGATAAGGATAATTGTGTCGCAACAAGTACAAAGACGTGCAGCTGTATTCTGAAATTTGTGCCTACTAATTCCCTGCAACTTTGTGCAACGCCCTGTGAAGTCATGGCCGAAGCCTGGAGATGGGATGGCCGCAATCTCATCTTAGGATTTAAAGTCCATTCTTATTTTAAAGCAGGACAAGCCCAACGGACTCATCTTGAGCTGGTTGGGCCGATCCAGTCCAACCAATATACACACTACAATTACCCAGTCTGGAACTCTCTCCGTCTCGATCCTTCTCGTCCTGATCAAAAGTAGAACCCATAACGGACTTGTGTTATTTTGCGTCGATTACTTATCTATATTTGAACAACTAGAAGGTTGTCTAGAATACATATTAAATTCTATATATATATATATATATATATATATATATATATATATATATATATATATATTTTTCTACTTAAGCATTTTTCAAAGTAAATGATTTTTAAAATTAAGAACAATTAAAAAAAAAGTAAAAAAAAAAAAAAAAAGATCTTTCTGGGAAACTCTAGAAGTAGAGCGCTTTTTAGTAGCGGCTTGGCATGTTTCTCTCTCGTCTTCCACTCGAACGCTCTGGCATCTTCTACACATTCTGTTCTCTACAGCTTGCTTTGCTTAGCTTCTGCTCTCTCTTCATTTGCACTCTCAGATTACTCTACTTCACAGTAAGTCTCACGTCTTCAGTCCTTTGTTTCAACATTTCATGCATCGTTTTATATTTATCTCTCCACTAATTGCATGCTTTTGTGATCACGGCGTTAAGCTTTCAATCTTTTGCTTCCTTTTTCCTTCTTAGTTAATGCTAATGCACGAGAAGTTTAATCTTAATTTTTATGCAACTAGGATTTACTTGTTTTCTTGTATGACTACGAACTTGTTTCTTGTTAATCAACCGGTTGTTGCATTAGTATTTATAGTGAAACTTTAACTATCTTCTTTGCCTTGTTTTTTCAGTTGTGTTTGAACCTTTGGCTTATATAGCTAAATCCTTAAGTTCTGGTCTTCATCAATTGATAATTTAGCTGAGCTGCTTGTCGAGGTTATTTTTCTTTTCTTCGTAATATTTTTTGTCTTTGAAATATGCCTTAATTGTAATGTAAAGAGCATTAAGTTAACTTACCTGTCTGTTTTGATTCTTGAATAGGCAAAATATTCTTGAAAAGCTGATGACTAATGAGAGTTTGTGTGTGTTTGGTTGTCTTTTTGGCTGCTTGGGTTGCTGAATTTTTGCCTCGTGGTTTTACCAGGAGTTGTGTATTTTTTGTTTTTTCGTTTGTTAGTATCTTATGCAACTATGAGAAAATTTATTTCTAGTACAGATCATTTGTTAATAAATATATAACTAGTCTAAATGAGAAATTTTGTTTTCAATCGTTTTGGTTTATTCCAACAGGTTTTTACTCTTTTGATTTGGAGGAAAACGCCTCGGAGGTGTATGTCAAAAGACCTGTATTAACTGTCATTTACTTAGTCCTCTAATGTTGAAGCCTTCTCTAAGTTGAGGTTTTTTTTTCAAATTGGTGGGAGTGGTTTAGCCATTGCTGTTTAGGACTAATTGAATGACTTTGTTCTCTTTGGGTATTAATAATTGAACTCTTGCCATGGCCATACATCAAGGTATTTATCATGTGTCTTTGAAGTTCCACCTTTTAAGTTAGGAATACAGGTTGCACTTAGCAGAGTGTTCAAGCATCAATATAAATGTTAATAAAATTAGGTTATGCAATATTTGAAGCCATTTAGGAAGAAAATATTGTCTCTATTATGAGGTAACTTTTTATTTAATGAAGAGATTTTGGTCAAATTCTTAATGAAATTGACTTGTGAAAAGAAATCAAATGTATGCTTACACCAATACCTCTCTTTTGGTCAAAAGGTATAACTTATATTAACTCAAGATATTATTGTTCAGTTGAGTCCAAAGATATTTCTTCTTAACTTATGAATTTTCCAAATGCAGGGATGGCTGAACCAGCATATACTGTGGCATCTGATAGTGAACCAGCAGGGGAAGAGAAATCTTCCTCTGCTTTTCCAGAAATTGCAATTGGAATTGATATAGGTACTTCACAATGCAGTGTCGCAATCTGGAATGGTTCCCAAGTTGAGCTTCTTAAAAATACTAAAAACCAAAAAATGATGCGATCTTATGTCACCTTCAAGGATGAAGTCCCTTCAGGTGGAGTTAGCAATCAGCTTTCCCATGAGAATGAAATGTTATCTGGAGCGGCAATCTTCAACATGAAACGCCTAATTGGCAGAGTTGACACTGATCCAGTTGTACGTGCAAGCAAAAGCCTTCCTTTTCTGGTTCAAACTTTGGACATTGGAGTTCGCCCATTTGTTGCTGCCTTAGTGAACAATGTCTGGAGATCCACCACTCCTGAAGAAGTTCTTGCAATATATTTAGTGGAATTAAGAGCTATGGCTGAGATTCGGTTGAAGCGGCCTGTACGAAATGCAGTTCTAAGCATTCCAGTTTCCTTCAGTCGTTTTCAACTGAGCCGAATTGAACGAGCCTGTGCTATGGCTGGCCTCTATGTTCTCAGATTAATGCCTGAACCAACTGCTGTTGCGTTGTTGTATGCACAGCAGCAGCAACAGACTGTGCATGAGAATATGGGCAGTGGAAGTGAGAAGATTGCCCTCATTTTCAACATGGGTGCTGGATACTGTGATGTAGCTGTGTCTGCTACAGCTGGAGGAGTTTCACAGATAAAAGCCTTAGCAGGAAGTCCTGTCGGAGGAGAAGACATACTACAGAACATGATGCATTATCTCTTGCCAAATTCAGAGCCTCTTTTCTCAACCCATGGTATTAATGAGATCAAATCTATGGGGTTGCTTCGTGTTGCAACTCAGGATGCAATCCATAGACTATCATTCCAGAGCAGTGTTCAAATCAATGTTGACTTGGGAAATGGATTAAAAATATGCAAGGTGGTGGATCAGGAGGAGTTCGAAGAAGTGAACAGAAACATATTTGAGAAATGTGAGAACCATATTGTTCAGTGCTTGCATGATGCAAAGGTGGAGGTAGAGGATCTGAACGATGTAATTCTTGTTGGTGGTTGTTCTTATATCCCAAAAATAAGGAATCTTGTCAAGAGCATCTGCAAAAAAGAGGATGTATACACAGATGTGAACCCACTAGAAGCAGTAGTTTGTGGGGCAGCTCTGGAAGGGGCTGTTGCTTCAGGAATTAGTGATCCCTTTGGGAACTTGGACCTGTTAACCATACAAGCTACACCTCTGGCCATTGGTATTCGAGCCGATGGAAACAACTTTGTACCCATCATACCCCGAAACACTGCCATGCCATCTCGGAGAGATGTGGTCTTCACAACTGTCTGTGATAACCAAACTGAGGCACTGATTATTGTCTATGAAGGTGAAGGGAAGAAGGTGGAGGAGAATCACCTGCTAGGTTATTTCAAGATCACAGGAATTCCTCCATCCCCTAAAGGAGTACCAGAAATAAATGTGTGCATGGACATTGATGCCTCGAGTGTGCTTAGAGTTTTGGCTGGAGTCATATTGCCCGGTGCTCAACATCCGGTAATTCCAGTTATGGAAGTCAGAATGCCAACAATTGATGACGGACATAGTTGGTGTGCCGCAGCTCTACAAAGGATTTATGGATCTAATCTGGATCTTGAAACAGTGCAGAAGAAAATGTAATAGTTTCATATATATGCCAAGAGTCTCTTTTAATCTTTCTGAATCTGAGTACTTTGTGCAATGAAATAATACAGTTAAGTGGCTGGTTTGATGCTTTGTTCTTACGTAAAATGGTAGTTGTTGCTCAAAGTTTGCGTGATATTATTGAAACAGTGGTCTGTTGTCTTTCAGCATATCAATGAAATAGTGAGGGATTACATTTGGCAAAGCAAACTGACCAATTGGTTTTTTGTGAGCTAAATTGGCAGCATTTATTCTCCGACTGATTTCCCACGAGACTCATTAACTCATGCCTGTTCTTCGTTACACAAATCACAGCATTCCTTTTTCTTTTAATTTTTTCAATCCTTGTTTATACAATCTAAACAATTTGTGCAGCTGATTATATAGGGTTTAGGGTATTATAGTTTCTGCACTTGATATTTGATCACCATGCTTGCGGTGGCGATTCTGGAACTTCAGCTTTTTAAGTAAATCGAAGGGGTATAATAAAAAGGGATGAAAGAGGGCGTTTGCGAGTATGCATGAGACTACCATATAACAAGAAGCAACCGTCACAGTCACATCACAAAACTCAATTGAATTCTTTGAGAAAGCCATCATATATTCCATGAATAAAATTCCACATCTCCAGTACTGTTAAGGCAGGACACTTGAACACCTGTGATGCCATATTTCCCCTGAAAAGCAAGAAACAACAAACACTAAACTCCAAACACTAACACCGCTTCTACAAACACTCACCTTGTCCATTTCCCAACGACTCTGTGGCTAAACAACAGCGCCATAAATTAGTGAAGAAGCAGTAGAATCCAACCACAAGAAACTAAAATACCCATTACAACCCTCGAACGTCAGCTCTTATGAACACAACCTCGATGCCTAAACAACACCTGGTACACGACAAACCGTATAGGAATCTGAGTATATTTGTAGAATTTATCTATTTTCATCTCCAGAATTTCAATTCCCAACGCCAAAACACTCAGTGGAATCAGAAGCTCCATTTTCAATTTGAGTATTGACTTCACAAACTACAAAACTCGACACATATTCATAAATCCCACCAACCCATCTGCCATCGTTGAATAAAACCAACACAGCATTTTAAAATCAGAGTTTTCAAACTTGAAGTCTTCTTTATTGTAATCAAAAGTCCAACCAAAGCTAGTACGAATAAAAATAAATATTCATTATGTATTAACATATTCAACTCTGAATTGAAACATATATGTAGATTTAATTTGTTTTCAACGCTTTGGTTTAAGTTCTTGGTACAGGAAGATTTCCAATGCAGTACAGTGTTCGCCGTTTCGACCACGGTGTAGATTTTATATATATATGTTTCCACAGAGCTCAAAACTAAACATGGCGCACAAGTTTTCACATCCCACCTCGCACGTAGTCTCCTTCTTCTTCTTAATTAATCACCCGCACGAGCTCACCATCAACATTACAACAACCCATGCTCCACATAACTCGAGATAAACAAAATAATCAATCAATAATTAGCATCATTAATCAGTGTTTTCCTTTCCGGTGCAGTTAAAACCGTTGTGATACTGACACGTGGCGGCGTTTGAGATGTGGGGAGACAATGGAGATCAGGCCACCGAGCGGGGGCCGCATCTTTGACCTATAAATCATCTCATCGTACGGCCTTCTGTAGAATTTTAAATATGGTAAGAACAATTCTCGAGACTTGTCGGTCTTGACGGTGACGTGGCAATCCCTTCGGAAAAATATGGCCGGTGATTGGAGGAATGACGGACGCGGTGTTCGAGGATGGCTGATTTTGATTGGCTCATGGCCGGTGCTTCGCTGCGGCAATGGTGTTGATGGGAATAAGCTTTTTCTGGTGAGCCTCGGGTTGCTTCCACCGTTAATGCTGCCACGTGGAACTCTTGCAGCCGGTGATGCGAACGAGAGTGACCGGGCGTTCAGAGGAGACGTGAGTGCGGGTCCAATCGGGTATGGACTTGTGGGCCCAACTTTGGACGATGACGTGTCGGTTAAAGTGAGGTACCACGGTTTGAGTGAGTCAAAATGGTGGGACACTGTGAAGGAAAATCGGGAGGAAGAGCAAGAACCAATCTTGCCCGTCGATTTTATCGACGATGTGTCAAATCGGAGGGACGACGCACGTGGGTAGGATGAAAAGTCATTGAATTCCAGCGATTCTTCAAAGTCCAGCGATGATACCACCATCATGGCCGTTGACAGCTCAACAAATGGACGCACACCCTGTAACAATTCAAATTAAACAAATTTAATATAAATAAGATTTATTTAAACGCATAATTAATCTTATTCATAAGATTTTAAAAAAGAAATTACCTTCCAAAGATAAGAAAAAAGCGAAGGTGGGTCGATAACAAAAGCCTTATGAAGCCTTCCAGGGTAGTAGTCGGCCAAAATTTTCAGTGTTGTCAGCAGCAAGTTCATAAGAGCTGAAGCTGATCTGAAAAAACCTGGTTTAAAATAAACAAATTAATTCAAATTATGACTTTTTTAAATTTTGATTAAAAAAGTTAAAAGCCTGATTAATTAGTATTAATTACAAATAGGTTTCTGTCCCAGAGAACAAGTGGGGGAGAATCAAAATATTTAAGGAAGTCTGAGAAAGTCAGCCATTGATATTGACCAATTCTGGGATGGAATATTTAGAAGTAACTCCAATCCCCCGATAATACCCCTGAACAATACAACCAATAATGTAGCAATGACTTTGACATCTAAGGGGCACTCCGGACATTATCTGATAATCTCTGAGATCCTATTCCTGCCTGTTCTCCGACAAAATTGCGTGCTTGGTCTCTTAATTTACAAGCTGTTACTTTACCAGCGCGCAAAACATTTAACTTAAAATCAAAAGCAAGCTAAAATGAAGCTTTTTTCAAAGTTATGTTTAATTTCTGACACGGACGCACAGTAGCTGTGTTGTAAATTGGACTTACTTGCGTCGAAGAGGATAACAAGCTGTTGAGCACTTTTTGACATGGTACCAATGGCTACTTCTAGGGTGAATACGAGCAAGCGAGTGAACCTAAATTTAGCAGAAAAAAACAAAACCAAGTACTGTTAGCAGATTCTTTCTTCGTAAAACCAGTGGGGAAAGTTACAAAATGTCATTTCTTGTTTTCCTCTTACAGTTTTTGGGAATGAAACTTCTGGTAATCTTGCTTAATCCTGAAAACCTGTTAAAATCAAAGGGACCGAGTTTTTGTTAATTTCTGCAGAAGTTAAAAACCTGATACATGGCGAGGGAGTAATGAGAATTACCAAGACGGGTCTGGATTCTTCATCATTACCAGCCACATAAGCGAGTCCTTCGACGAGCTCAGCTGAGAACTCATCTGCCGTCAAATTATCTGTATTTAAAAAAGCACAGTGAGGTCAAGTTTTATTCTTTATTTTGAATTATATGACAAGATGTTAACTTTAAAACGTTTGATTCAAAGACGATAAAGCAAGATTCCAGTGTATACAACGAAACAAAAGGAAAAGAAGATGCTTATAAAAAGAGAAGCTACTGGTATAGCAGGCAGATAAAGATGAAGCAATCGAAATAGAAGAACGATAAAGGGGATATTTCTACCTATGCCGATGCTCTCTCTCCAAGAAAGGCAAGCCCGTAAGTGCTTTGCAGACTTCTTCACACTATCACCTTTTGCTCTCAGAAAACGCTCAGCACAAGCTTTGTTGCAGAACTTCTCCTGTTCACATTAACAAACAGTAACCACACTGTAATCCTAGAGGAAGATAAATTAAAACAGCATAGTAGAAAAGATGAAAATGATTAACCACTTTAGCTACACCATTATTGTCAGGTTGAGGCAATAGAGAACACATTTTTATCCTGAAAACTCTCTTACATACAAGTTACAACCTCATTTCAAGTAAGGGAAAACAAGTAACATGTGATACTTATTGTGAGCGAAAAGGAAGTAATAAAGCGGAATGAAAGCCAAGGTAGAGTAAATACACCCAAAACCCACCTGTTTGACAGTGAGAGGAGCTTGTTTTCTGAGAAGCTTGAGAACAGCTTCAACTCTCTCATTAACTTTCTGATCTTGCTGTTCTTTCTTCCCCATTTCGAGAAAATTCCCAAGTGATGATATCAACAAAAAACAAACCAATATACCAAACTTCTTCTTCACGCAACCATTAACAACTTGCACTTGAACTCAGACTCTTGATGTAGGAGGAGAGAGACAGAGACAGAGACAGAGACGAGACTGTAGAAATGGTATTGGAACTGAGAAACGTTTTCGAATAAAGAAAGCTAGAGTTTGCTAGTTCGGCCATCTATATATAGAAAAACTGACGGATATAACGCCGTTATACCGCAGACAAAAATATTTAAAGAGGCAGTTTTTAAGTTCAACGTCAACAACAGTGTATTCAGTCAACGGCTAAATCATCGTGTTTCTTTTTTTTTGATAATATAGATAGCGATCCATAACGGAAATCGTCGGCTGAGTTAACTTTCCCTTTTTGCCCCTGGCTTTTTACAGTATTGTGTTTTATAATACAGAAAGCTAGCTATGTAATTTTATTTTTAGTGGTAAAAATAAAAAGTAAAAAATTAATACGAGAAATTCCCTCGTTGGAGTTGTATTCACTGTTGTACAAAATCATTTATGGGAAATGGACTCTCTGCGGAGGCAAAAGGCTGCAGAGGGCATGTGTAATATTAATGGAACAAGTACCATCTTGTTTTGGCTTAGCCATGAACTGAAACACCCAGTGAAAATATTTACAGTTTTGGTAAAATTTAATTATATTGCCATTATAGTTATCTGCAACCCAATCCGTATACGTTAAATTTGACCTTCCATCTAGTGAAATATATGTAATTTCTACTTTTCCCCATGTCGATATGTAACATGTATAGCCATATGAGTTAAGAAAAGAAAACGTCCATTAATGAAAATCAAGAACCCTAAGTTCAACCTAAACTCAGCTTGGCCTTGTGAAAGAGGGGTCAATCACTATTATCCAGCCTCGTCTCCTTTTGGAAAGATAATCATCTTCTTGTTATCTTTTTTTGACTTGAAATGATACCAACTAGAAAGAGAACTTGTGGAGAGAGGGAGGGAGAGAAGGAGGGAGAATAAAATTTTAAAACTAATATAATTGATTAATTTTAATAACTTATAAATAGATAAAAAAGTTTTTTTATTTAAATAGAAATAAAATATAAATAGATAAAAAAATTTTTCAAAATAAAAATGAAAACTTAAAAAAACAACCATTTTAAAATTGGAAAAAAGTCCTTTGGTCTTTCCTTTTATACATAAAACCCTTGCGATGCTAAATTACCCTTTGAAGACTTGTAAAAGAAAACTTGCAAGACTGAAAATATTGAAGGGAGGATTGACTCTGGAGAAAGGTAATGAGGCCAAGCTATAATGCTATATTGTTTTTTTTTGTTGAGCATTATGAGGAGAATTGAATAATACTGATGATCTGATAAGCAAAATGAATATACCTGACAGCTTCAGAAATGTCACACGCTCAAGGGAAGAGACTTTGCAATTGCAGGTCACACGCTCAAGGGTGCGTGTGGGGATAAAAAACCATACAAGCCCTTTCTTTTACCATGTAAAAGCAATTGAATTGAAAGAAATACGCCAAGTGGCGTAGTTTAGGGTTGTACATTGAGTTTTCCAAAGCTTTAAGTGTAAGCTTTATCGTATTAAGGGGTGTAGTTTAGTGAAATATTAGTTTCGTTTGTCGCCATTCGAATATGTCATAGATTCCTCTCTTTTACTTGAATTATTATTTTCTTTTTTCAACATGTAATTTGTATATAATATAGTTGAAATTTGGCAGATGAAGACTTTGGGATATCATGTTTTAGTAAGTATCAAACCCCATGTGGACCAAATGTACAAAAGTTGGTAGCCAACCAAGCTTATTCTCTTACTCTTTATGATTCAAATTTTGAAACATCACCCTCCCTCCTAGACCTAGTCCCAGTCCTTGCTGTGCATGGCAATTGGCAACTGGATTATCATAATTCTATCATTACTTTTTAAACCCATCTCTTCTCTCTCCAGCACTTACTGTCTTCAACTACAAGTCAATCTCCATTAGTATATTCTCTGCAAAATTTGATCATCATCTTACGGAAAATATAAAGAAAGTTCAGGTTCTCATTATAAGCAGAAACAACTTTAGTGTACTCACCGCCCATGCTTGTTGTAAAATCAGTCTTTGAAGGAATTGTGTTGTAAAAAAAGAGACTTCATACATAAAATAACGTAAATCTAAAATTAATTACTCGATTCATAGTTTGATTTGTTTGATGTAATTGATTTCATTTTCAAACAGATAGATTAACTTGAGTGAGATTTTAAAATTATTAGTCAGGATTTAGCTTAAATTGTCGATGTCTTGTCCCCTTAAAAAAATGCATCTATGTTGAGATGGGATTTTAAATTATAAACTATGATGATTTATCTCCAATTGTTAACGTTGTGAAAAGGGTGATAAGATGATGAAGTGTGAAACAGGCAGTGGAAAGAGAGATGATTCCAGATTGAAATTTGGTGGATTATTGTAGTGGGTTCCTTTTTTCCTTTTTAAAACGGTTAATCAAAAAGCCTTTCTTCCAAACAATTCATGACTTTTTCCCCATTTGTAGCCTGTATGCTAACCACAACTCATCACGGCTCATCTCAAGGGACCCCATGTCTTCATTTGGCTGCACCATGGTCCCGCCATTAACCAAAAAGTTGTGGTTCCATGGCTAAGTAATATAATGATACAAGAATTTATATACTTTAAAAATTAAAATTGAAAAAAAATAGAAGGGATATATAGATAGAGATGGATATTTGACCGACAAAACTGGATTTTTGACTTGTTTCTCTTTAAATAGGAAGCGAATTTTTTGATAAAGACAAAAATAGAAATATAGATGAGAATTATTAAAATTTGTATAATTGGGGATGAGATAAAGACAAAGATAAATATATCTTATCTTTTCTCCTCTCAATTTCTGACCTTGTTGGTCATTTCTACAATATTTTTTTTCTAAATTTTTATATATTGAATTATATAAATTATTATAAATATTATTTAAGTATTAATAAATATTTTATTATTTTGATGGTAAGAATGAGAGAAAAAAATGTAAAAAAATTTTGTAAATGAACAGAGAAATTTTTCTGTAAAGGGGAACGCAGGTTTTTGCTTTCTTTGTATAAAAAATGGATTGCTCTCTCTAGGGTTTTATTTGAACCCTCTTCGTTGCTCATTTCATTTCGACAACCAATGACAAACGAGGTCTAGCTAAGAAGTCATCCGATTGTAGTAGAAGACGAATGAGATTTCTGAACCTTTGGTTGATATTCATCTTCGTTCTACAAGATTAAACTAATTCTGTCAATTTTTTTGTCATCAAGAGTGATAATGCATGTCAGAGAAAGGTGGTTGGCTTTAGAGAAGGCTGTCGGAGTGGATTTAATCATCTAAAACTAGGATGGTTTTTGAGTTAACCCTAAAATGGGGAAATTACTATTTTTCAAATTTTAAATAAGAAAAAATTATTAAAATTTAAATTAAGAGAAAAAATAAGATAAAATTTTAATTTTTAAAATTTGTTTATTAAATGATAATTTTATATTTAATTTTAATAGAGGAGTTTAACAAAATTTTATTTATAAAAGGGAGTTTAAATTTTAAAAATTAGAAGATATAAGATTAAGATTACAGCAAACCTTATGTTGGAAGAAGTTTTTGGCCAATAATAAAATAATCTGACCTTGGAAGTGGGGAAGTATCTCAGTTCTGGACTAGTTCATTTGGGGCTAGTATTTGAAGGCACGTACAAAAGCAATTACGTCATGTTGCAGCAAAGCAGACGGCTACAGTTGACTTGATCGGCCACCAAGGACTGACTGCCTCCCTTTAAGGACACTCTGGGTCCAAGTTTCAGGCTTCACCCCAGTTAAATTTTAGGCCCTTTTATCTTTTTCTCTTAGGGATTACCCTAAAATCCATGGGTCATTTCACTCTTTATATACACCAAGCACTTCAATCAGCTTCTGCTTCACCATTTTTTTTCTTCCAGGAATCAAAGCTGCAGTTCATATTCTTCAATGTCTCAGCAAAACTCTTTCCTTCAGCCAAATAATTAGCGGATTCAAGAGAGTCCCAAATGCAATTTTTTAATGCGTTGCATTGGATTGTATATTGGGAACCGGATGAATGTGTCCAAATTATTTTGAAATTGTCTGGTTATTGCACAGAGTGGGTTCAGTGGTTGTATTATTGTAAAGGTTTGTCGGCTCAGTGGGCTCCAGAATGCATGGGTCCATGTCCAAAATTGATGGCCCAAACAAAATCATTTTTAGATGCTCAAAATAAATATGTTAGCACTGAAATGATAATTTTTTTTTAAAGGATTAAACTTCCCAAATTTATTTTTATATAGACTAAACTTTTAATTTTTCTTTTTTTTTTTTTAATGGGAGGGAGTAAAACTTTTAACTATTTTTTATTAAAGGTATTATACTAATATCATTGTTATCAAGATAAAACAAAATATATAATTTTAATTGTGTTTGTTTGATATTTTATAATAGATAATAAATTTGATCTTTTATATAAAAAAATATAAAATTTTAATTATTTTAATAAAAAATTTGAAAGTTTAGTTTTTTTAATTAAAAAAAAGTTTGATTTCTTTAATAAAAAAATTATAGCTTGATTCTTGTTAGTATTATTATCTTAATTTACAATCAAATTATGTATATTTACTTCAAATATATAATTGGGTATATACTTCATGTGTGTTATTATATAATTAGATGATTTTAAATTAAAAATAAAAATAATATCCAACCACATTAAGACATATATAAATATATATCTATTTGTATACTCAAAGTGAGGTGTGTATACATAGTATTGCTCTCCAATGGTGGTTACTAAATGAACGATAACAAGCAACTTTTTATGAATTACGGTGTTAAGTGGATTAAAGAGAATTTTTTTACAAATATATAATGACACATGCCATTATACACAACCTCATTTTTTGGTAGGGTCAAAACTAGAGTAGTTATCAATATCTTTTTCAAAAACTTAAAACTCTTCCCATAAGAGTCAATCTATTGAAATTGAGTCTTTTTTCTTGTAAAAGTTGTGAGAGATTTCACTAACTTTGTAAATTTTCTAACGACTCTTCTATAATACCTTATTAATTCTAGAAAACTTTAAATCTTCTTAACAGTCTTTAGTCTCTATCAATCTAGCATTACCTCTAGTTTGCTTAAATCCATGAATATACCATCAATTGACACCACGTGTTCTAAAAAGGTAATTTGATTCAACCAAAACTCATAGTTAAAAAATTTCACATAAATTTGTCTCTTCTTCAATCTTTGAA
The DNA here is from genome assembly GCF_011075055.1 of Mangifera indica. Taxonomy (NCBI): domain Eukaryota; kingdom Viridiplantae; phylum Streptophyta; class Magnoliopsida; order Sapindales; family Anacardiaceae; genus Mangifera; species Mangifera indica. Next base: position 18,009,554 of record NC_058143.1, read on the forward strand.
GAACAAAACTCATGTGCTTTTTATTCTCCTCTCAATTATCAGAATATGTGTAATAAATAAATAATACGATAAACTTATTGAAACAACCTTACAAAACTTGATTAATCAAATTCAAGAAAACTATAAAAACATTAGTAAGTCTAAAGGGTATCACCATTGGCTTAACCCATGTAATTCAATTGGAAATCCCAATGTAAATTTTCTTCCCTCACCAAACATCTTTTACGTCAAAATATAAATCGAATAACATACAAAAATTACAGTTTATTAGATAAGTGGAAAGTCAAAAGTGTTTGTAAAAAAATTAAAAAATAAAATTCTTTAGTAAATTAAGAGAATATTAATAGATTCATTATACATTATTAAAGGATACCATTATAATAGTAAAGGGAGACCTGTAAATATTTTATTTCTGATTCTTCAGCCATCCAAATGAAGAAGAGGGGTTCGAAACTTCGAATTTCTATCAGACTTGGGTCTGGCCTTCACTTTCCTTTTGGTTCACAGCCTCAAATCGGTCTCTCCTAAGTCCTAACAATCAATCAAACATTGCTGCATAAGAAGTCCCACAAACACATTTCACTTTTAAGCACAAAATATTTTGGAGTGATGATGAGTCCAATTTCTGGGTCAGCAAGCTATGCCAATATTCATACACTTTTAAGTCACCCAACAAGACATGTGGCACTCAGGAGGAAGAGCCTTGTTAAAGACTCCTTTATCATAAGTTTTATTATAACTTAAAACTCAAGATCAGCTGGGCCAAAATTAGTAAAAAAAGAAACCCCCACGAATTCGTGGCATTTCCCAAAATTGATTAAACACAAAAGTGTTTTGTAGTGTAGTCTAGACATAGTAAGGCTGTGGCTTGAGGGACAAGGGAAGTGAAAATATTGGAGGCAAATCAAAGTGTGAAAAGCACAGATGATTGGTACGGTGGCTTCTTCAGCTACAAGATAGAAAGGAGGTTGAAAATGACTTTGCACCAAGAACAAAAATATGTGCCATTGTGATATATGCATGATTGGGCTGCAAGGGAATGCAAGATGTGTTAAGAAACAGTGACATTTATGACTTCATTCTTCTCTAAGCAACGCCTAGAGTAGACATAAATTTTTACTTATTTGTTTAGCTTCAATCTGCATGAGCCAAGCAACAACAATTTCTCCAAATGGGATGGCTGCAGTCCCTCTTCTCTCCATTGAAGAAGCTATGGTTTCGCCTGCATTCGAGTCAAAAAAAGAGTATGTCAATCTGCAATTTCAGTCTTCTTTGTTATCAAATGGCACATTTTCATTTATGCATCTTCCTGCTCTCCTTCTCTTTGTTCTTTTCATGATTTCACAATGACTCTCTCCCTAAGTTACTTTAATCTAAATGCATTGTGTTTGCATATTAATTGCTTAATGAATTCATTTTGGTTTGTCAGGAAGAGGGATATACATTCTATACGAGGATGTCAAATCTTGCCCTTGTGAAGATGTTCAAGTGTTATGGTCAATACTAGTTGAGTCACATACACCGTCTTTACAGCAAAATGGAAGACCATTTAATTACTGAGCTCACAGATGAAGATAAAAAGAGAGTTTTCCAGTCATGTGCATAATATATTTATGATGTTTTATTGTCCTCCTATGAGGTTTTTTTTTTTTTTTTTACTTTTGTGTTCTAGTTTGCTTCCTCAAGTGCCATACCATCTGAGTAATTACATAATAGAATTTCGGCATCCTTCTAATTTTCTTTCTTCTTTGCAATTTCTCTTCTAAATTAGCTGAAGGGTAGTTCTTCATTTTGAATTTGGCTGTATATTGTTTCTCTATTTGATCTTTAATCCAACTCTATATATAACTTACACAAGTTTATAACTTAGCATTTACTATGCTAAAAGTGATTGGGGAAGGTATTCTTTTCTGATATTTGGCTTCTTATTGTTGCTTTGTCAGTTTTCAGCAGTTGGGTTGGAAGTTTGTTTCTTCTTTTCATAATCCTTGCGATGTTGACATGTGAAAACCATAGAATGGATGGGGCAACTTACATGATTTTCATTTCTTCAATTGAGTTCTTAAAGCAATTATCAAGTACAACACATCTTAGCGTCACTATTTCCTATTTGGTCTTAAGGATCAGTCAACAATAGAGTCACTTTTTATGGAAAATGAGAAACATATGTGAATATTTAACAAATTAAGAAGGAAACTCATGGTGAAAGTCTTTATGTAACAAGATAAAAATTGTTTGGTCTAGAGTTTGTTCTGGATTTGGAAAAGAATAGTTTTGAAGTAAACATCAGGTTGATTGATCCATATGATCAACTGTAGGGGCAGAGTAGGTTTCCCAGAAAAGTACTTGACAATTGAAAACTCTCTTAGTTTCAATTATTACTTGTCACTAGATTGTTATTGACAAACAGATAAAAAAAAGTTTGGCAGAAATGGTTAAATATATAATCATAACCAAATTGAAAACAAATCAGTAACTATGGACAAAACTAAAAGACAATTTTAAACAATGAACAAAACCACCAATTTTCTTGTTGCAGTTAGCAACTTAAGCAATTGTATAACTAGCAAAGGCATGAAATCTGTTTAAAACATCGATACTAATCGACTCAAGACACTGATATCATCATTATGTGAGCATGCAGTTGATTCTGTTCTGGTTAGATGCATGCTTCCTTATTTTACTTACTAGTGGAAACTCACAGTATTCATGTAGAAAAGGATGGTCAACCAGATTTGGCAGCCAATTTTTAAAGAAGGCTTGGCAATTTCTCTCTGCAGGCGAGAGGGCAGAAAGAGGAGTGACAGTAATCTGAAATAAAATCAACTGTAACATCTAAATTTAGGCTCCTTACTTAAATGATCTTAGAAAGTAAAGATACATTTATATTTTTCATGAAGAAATGAAGAAACTAATAGTCTGTGTCACGATCGTTAAATTGGGGTTTCTTTATCTATGAGAAACAAAGTTTAGGGCCCATTTTAGATTACTTTTGATCAAGCAAAATATTATAGAAATTGGAGCCCATCCTGAAGAGCACGTTAGTTTTTCAATACTGTAAAAGTGACTCATTTCTCTTAAGAAGAAAAAGGGGTTCTAGGGATGCATTTGATGTGTCAGCTGTTGCCCCTGTGATAGGCAAACAAACCTCAGCAACACTAACAATCCAATGCCCAGAAAATTAGGAGGAGAAGACAAGTAACTATGCTTATTGTAATGAAACAAGATATGGAATAAATTGGGATAGCTAAGACAAACATTGGCCAAAATGTGGCAATGAGAAAGCTAATAGAAACTTTGGAACAAATGGAAACTTTGGAGCCCAGATAACACCATGGCTCACCCCTGATCTTACCCTAGAAATAAAATGAGTACATACAAAAATGTTACCAGATAATCCAAAAGCACAGTGCTTGAGAATGCTAATAAATGGATTCAAACAGGCATTTTCTATCATCTTTTTCTTCAAAATTAATTGTGCTGCTACTACTTGAACCACCACTATGTCAAAAGCAATAATAAATACATGCAGTTCATGTGATATGATGACCACATATGTAGAACAAAAGGAAGTTAAAGAAACTTGCACGTTAGGGGCGCACACAACACAAGAACCTTGAAGTCACCAGTGCAGACAAGCAAGTGAACATTGAACAAGGCCTAGCAGACATGGCGCTTCGAATCCATCATCGTTGTTAATTAGGATTGTGGGTTTGTTGTTGTCATCTTCTTCCACAATTTCAGCTCAAAAGTTTCTGTAGAAATCATTTCTATCATATATCTATAGCATAGAGGTTTCCTTGTCTAACATGTCAGTATGGTTAATATTAGTTATTTTAGTTATAATCAAGTTTTCAGGTTAATATTAATGATTAGTAAAATTAAGGAAGTATTAAAACTTTTAAGAAGAAGGTTTAGATTTAAGCTTTAATCACACCTGTTGATTTTTTTCATATATGCCCCAGCAAAATAGGGATTCCATTATAGACTTCAATTTTCTCACATATTTGTTAAGGTATTTGAAGAGAGAGCGGGCAACTTATAACTATCCCTTCACTCTATGTTTGTTCAAATATGTTGCTCTAATGTTACAATATATAGTTGGTTGGTTTGAAGGGACCCTCCTAGTTCGCCAGGTAAGGCTTGGAGCCATTTTATCTTGGCATTTGTGCTAGCTACATTTTGAAAATCCACTTTGATTGGTGATCTTGCAACAATTTTTCGCTTACAAAAAATCCATGAAATAGGGTTGGCACTAAGATAATCTACACATGCTGATGTAGAGGTTCTATCATTTGCATTATATGTCCAATCGACATTATCAAAAATATGTAAATATAAAGGAGTGTTATGTCAAAGAAAGAGGCTCTTGTAAATAGTGCTCTTGAGATAAGGAAAGATTTAATTAATTGTCATCCAATGTATCATGTGTTCAGCAATTGAGTTGTTGCCTTTGATAATGCTCATCAATTTGCTCCTAAAGATGCGTTACTCTAGAAAGTAATTTATTTGCAAAGAGACAAGCTCATGCTTCTTGGGATGTAGCGGTTGAGGCAATAAGAGGAACAACCTTATTAGAGAGGGAGGAGTAGGTTGTCTTGGCGAGCCCACAAGCTGTATCTAAGGTTGGGTTCACGGTTGTCTTCTTTCATAATTGTGGTGGGAAACATGATATACTTCCATTGATGTAGCCTAGCAAGTCATACTTATACAATAAAGTGTTCAAAACTTAGACATCATATAAGAGTTTTAAAAGTTTTAATGTTATACTAATTTTGTTAATTTATGAGATTGATTAGTATTTTAATTGATTTCTTCAATTCTTTTAGTTAAATTGCATGACTATTGTTTTAATTGATTTACTGATTAATTGAGCATTCAAAACTTACCGCACTGACTAATTTTGTTATAAATTATGTCCAAAGTAAACTTATCTTTCATGGAGTAATCAAACTTAGGCCGCACTGACAAAGCCTTCCGTCTGCCGCTTAATAAATTTATTTATCATTACATGTGGAAAATTTGTGTCATCATTTTGTCTGAGCCACCACAGACTTTTATCGGCACCATACATATACCAGAAAACTCACAGGCACACATTGGCACCAAATTTTTTTTTTTTAAAATCCGAGTCAATCAAATTTCAATGCCAACGACAGCAAACAGGGAAATGAGAAGAGAAATAATGATGCTTTCCCACTTCTACTTGTCTCTATAGAAATAATGACTCTTGCTAGTTCGGCCTTCTGAATATAGCCAAACCTAACTCAGCTAGAGCTAGGCCCGCCTAAGCCTCATTAATTTCTACTTTTAAGGTGATACCTTTTATTTGACGCGTCTTGATTTCTTGTGTTGAACTCCAATTTTATAATTGATTTTTAGGTTAACACAGTCTTACCCAATGAAAGGGATTTCACAAATAAAGGACGGAGTTGTTGCGCCAAACGCTTGATCATTCAAATTGTTCTCTTCAAAGTAGGGAATATTACGGTTGTTGAATTAGACACGTATTTAATCACTTCTTGTAAATTGGCTTGATGGAAGTCAGCTGATATGAAGAAGGCGATAAAAATCTGATGGCAAATTATTCTGGCAGCATTCATGATAATCACAACCTAGGTTTTCACCTAGTCTCTTAACGACAGCAAACACTTCGTATCTATGGGTAGGAGGATAACTATCAAATTGATCAATAATGGTTCCTCTCAACGTCAAATACTAGATTTTGACGAAGTCCATTGACATTACATGAGAACCATGGCAATCTGAAGGCAGGAGAATAATAATGATTCATGCAAGAGTTTAAACAAAAAATCATGTGGCAATGGCTGAACTTGAAACTCCTTGTAACATAAACACAGTGGTCTCGTGATCATCGATTCAGCTGTAAGGAAACAGAAAGATATATTAGTAACATTTCCTAGACTGCTTCTGTTACGCGCGCATGGAAGCTGAAACCAGAGTACAGAATTTAGGTGATGAAAGAAAAGAAGGATGCACAAAGCAGGCATTTAGATATCAACAGATCTTTTTAATTTAACAACAGAGGGTGCAAATTCCTGCGTTGAATTCAGATGCGGTGCACATATTGACCTAACTTCATTCACATAAAATACAGTTCTACAGGAACGAAATATGTAACATAAAGTTCTGTCTCTAAGCTCAGTTTCCTATTATTTTTGCCTAGAAATTGAGAGACCATATAAGCTGGTTGCAATGACACATGTTTGACTAAGGTTCATGCCATGTGGTTTACTCACCTGAAGGAAATAGCACTACAGTGCTGATACAGAGACACGTTCGGTAACACTTGGTAGCCAATCTTTGAAGAAGACTTGGCAATCCATCTCTGCATCAGAAAGGGCGCCAAGTGGAGTGACAGTAATCTGAAATGAAGTTGTGGATACCATGTTAATAATTAGCTGCACGATTCAGAAGTTTAATCAAGTACTGACACTCACATATCCTTCTCGAAGATATTGCATGTCTGTATCAGGATCGGCAATGTGGGCTCCCTTTACCTATAAAATTGAGAAATAGAATTTTCCACTCAAAATTTGAAGTAAAATGACAAATATCACAAAGCTTTTGAACTGATGTCAAACTGAGCAACTTAACCACTCAATGGAAAAATTTTTGCATTTATCAATTATCAGGTTTTATTTTCCAATATCAGAGCTTTAAGTAAGATCAACTTATCTGAGCAAAGGCACAAGAATTTTTGCAATCAAGGAGGCAGAGAGATAAAGAACCTACCTCTCTTGTGAACAACATATGTTCATGTGATACAGTAGATGAATCAGTTTTGGTTTTTTCTGCTGGTTGATCTGTCTCCATGGTCATAGTTGATGACATTCTGACTCCTTGTGTCTCAGAACTGACTTGTCTCCACCCCATTTTGAATATGCTTTTACCCTGTTTGGTGAGTTTGTATCCCTTGGTGGACAACAAGAAATGCAGAAAAATAACATTATAGGTGCTTGGTTAAGCATATGGTTGACACAATGACTAAATTATTTTTGATAAAGTAAGCTACTGTCATGGCATCGTATGAAAGGTCTTTTAGCTCCTTGCACATTAACCATGTATTTCCCAGTCAGGAGAATAAGGTAACATGCAAAGGTATTTCAATTCATTTAAATTACAGAAATTATTGAATAAGATACAACATGTTAACCCCTCTCCTTCAAGCCATGCCAGAGTCTTTTAAATGGAATCAGATCTAGAAGTTAGCACAGTTTTTCTCAGACAAGAGAGACAGATAGAAAAATGTAAGGAAGATTAGCTACACTTGAAAGAAAGAAAAGGGAGAATTTGAAGAGAAAATCATTCAAGAATTCCAACGATAAAACAGTCTTCAAACAATCTATATAAATATATGTTGGCTAATGTACCTAAAAGGCTATGTTGAATAGAATCCTAAACTTAACAATTAGCAAAAAATAATACTTATCATTCTATAAGAAGAAAATTATCATAACTTTGACATTTTAAAAAAGCTAATTTAAAATACCTTATGATTGTTAACATCTGTTGGCAGATCTATGTTCAGAAAGCATCTTTTGGGATAGGTTTGATTCCTAATCTCAGCTAGTATTGCATTTATGATAGGTAAGCAAGCCTCAGCAGCAAGTGTATAGTCATGAATAGTGCTTCTACCTCCAACCCTAAAAATTAACTATTTAACTTCATCATATGTGGAAAACAAATAACTCTTTTACAAAAAAGTTACCAACAATTTTGGATAAAAATAACGTGTAACAACCTGACTCACCATCAAAATATTGAGCATCTATATGCATCTCTCTTGATCTGAATTTAGGACTTCAACTTGGAAATGAACTTATCAGTACCGATTGAACCTAGGAGTAGCTTAAGTGATACTCATCATTCATTTCCAAAGATCAAGTCATAGGTTCAAATTAAGAGTGATGCGCATAAATACACAATATCCTTTGATAGTGGACCAGTTTGTTACAACATGCACCAACAACACCGGTTGATTTGTTCTTAACTCCAGTACAACACTGTGAGAGAGTTACGTGTACATGAATTTTAACAACATACTGATACAGAGCATGAGTATATACCAGTCATATGATATAGAGACAGAAGGTACACCATTAAAGAAAGCTTCTCGAGCACCAGCAACTGTCCCAGAATAAACACTGCAAGTCAAAGGAAAACCAAATCTATATAAGCCCAAAACCAACAAAGCAACCAGGACAAGACGGATTAACGTAATAACAACCACATGAATGCATACTTAGATAATTATAGAGGCTATATGGAACTTAAAAGCAAGCCTTTCTTCTATATTTCAATAATTCATGGTCACAAAATCTTAGCCTGTTCTTCATAGCTTTTGAAAGAACATTGTGTATGAAGACGATTCTGTGGAGATCTTGTGACAATAGAATCATTTGACTTATTCATTTTAAAATTAACTTATGATAACGGCATTCATTTTTAAATTAACTTGTGATAATGGTGACATAATGTATATAACTCTTCCAAGAACTGTGCTATACCCATCACTGAATAATAATTGTAAAAGTGGTGCAGAACATAAGAAAGCTAATCATCACATAGTTAACCACAAGGAAGGTTAGAAGAAACTATTAATAACAGATTGTGATAATGATATTTTTTGCTTCTCATTCCCTCTACTACTTCCTCTTTCTCTTATAAAAATCTCTAATTTAAAAAGAGGGAGAGAAATTTCAAAAATACAGATGACAAAAAATGAAGTATGACTTACATGTGATAACCACAGTTGCTACCCATGTTTATGCCACTGATTACCTGTTGCAGATATAGGTGGCATCTTAAAAAATAAAAACCATCAATATGAGCTATTTAGTCCTTTTTAATGCATTTGACAACAGAATTGCTAACAAATTTTTCGAACAAAATTTATCTCATTGTAAACAACAGTATTGCCAAATTTCAAAAGTAATTACTGTCATTTCATTCAGATCTATAAGCCGTAAAATGTCCTTTTTAATGCATTTGGCAAGTTGAAAACATAAGAGAGCCATGAAAGGTCATTCTTGTTATGCAGACTCTGAATAAAGTTAAGTACAGAAGATGGAAACAAACAAAAAAAAAAAGGCCTAGGCTTTAGGTGAGTGTTCTTTGGAGATATGATCAGTAACAATTCTGTAATTGAAAGTAATAGCCAGAGAGCTACCAGATCAGGAATTGAAGGAAAGAGTGCTTGTGAGAGACCCAAAGATGCACAATCGGCTGGAGTTCCTGCAAAGTATATGTAGACAGAACTTTTACAAGTAATTACCAGAAGCAATCTTATACATTAGCATTTTAAATTGAAGATTATGATGCTCTTATCATAAAGGAATAGTTCATCCCCAGCATTTCAAAGGTATCACTCATTTTAAACAAAATCTTACAAAAAATGGAAACTACTTTCACTTCTCTGAGAGCGTTGAATCCTCCTGACAATAACACTTTGTTTCTTATGAAAAATTTATAATTAGCATAAACGGATAAGAGGAAGATTAAAATTAGCTCAAATATATAACAGTGCAAATATGTGCGGTGGAGGTATAAAACAAACCAGCTACAGCAAAAGCTACTGCTCCATCGATATCTGCTGCTTTGGCTGCAATAGGATGACGCCAAGTTATACTATGACTAAATGCCGATTTTTCCCTGAAAATGCCGCACAATTTTATCTCATCACAAAATAAGGATTGCTGCATACACAATATCAGATATATTTTATAAACAAAAACACAAACCGCCTTTCTTATCATGGTTATCCAATTCAATCAATTACAAACTCATATTCTGAAAAAGAAAAAAATGCACAAGCAAGACTTACGAATCGGGAGCGCAGACAAGGACGTCGTAACGATCGGTGGAGACAAGCACACGGACCAAGGCTCTTAAGCCAGGGGCGTCGATTCCGTCGTCGTTTGTTACCATGATCGTCGGCTTATCAGCACAATTCTCCATTCTGACTCTAAACAAATAGCGACTGAATTAAAGCGCCCGGGAGACGGAGTCTATAAACAAGTGCTGTGCGTTTAGGCCACGTCAGGGGCAGACTGGAGAAATTTACAGTTGTAACTGATTCTGGATAGTTGCCCTTACTTGTCACTCTCTGCAAATGGTTCAAATGAGATGAGACGAAGAATATGCTTTCCGGCAATCTGATCATGGCACGAATCGAATTTATGCCGTCTTGTTGTCATCGACGACATTATTTTATATATGTAGTATTTCATAAAGTTGCAGGTCCTACAATTTAGTCGGGGTAACAAGTACATGAGGATATTAACAATAAAATTAGGGAAATTAAATGAGCTTGGCATTCCATTAAGTCGCTTTGTTATCTTTCTGAGGGCAAATAAATTTTGTTTTACTTTTTTAAACAAGCAAGATGGTTTTTATCCATTTTACTCCCAAGTGTTAAAAAATAATCCGAAGGACTCATTCCCATCCAAAATATTTTTGTTTTTCCAAATTCTATTTTAAACATTTCAAACACTTATTTATACACAATTAAAGTTAATAGAATTACAACCTCTTAAATTTTAATTTTCTTTTTTTCTCCCTAAACCCTACAAATTAAAAAATTTTCTTTTAGGTCAAATTTTAAAAAATGATATTTTTTATCCTAAGGTTTAATTTTCAATCTCTGATATCATTGACGACAATGAAGGATCTCTAATATATTACCATACTTTGACAATCTCTCCCTCTTCCTCTGTAACTCTAATCAATGAAGATTTCATATAGGAAGACGAAACTCCTCAACTTCCCAAACTTTTTTTTTTTGAGAAAATGATTATTTTTTCATATGAAGACAAAATCTTCATCGATCAAAGTTTCAAAGGAGAGGAAAAAGTCATTAGAGCATAGTGATACATTAGGGGCTTTTTGTAACTAACTATAGCATTAAATATTGAAAACAAAACCCTAAGAGAGAAATGTCATTTTTTAAAACTTCGTCTAAGGAAAAATTTTAGTTTTTAGAATTTAAAAGAGAAAAATAGATAAAATTTTAATTTATTTTTAACATAACAAATGATATAACGATTTTACTCTTAAAATTAATAAATTTAACTTTTTATGAATAGATATATGAAATTTTCATAGTTATGAAACATATATTCGAAAAAATATGATACTTTGAATGGGAATAAACCCTTTGGCCAAAATTAAAACAAAAGTTACTTAAACACAAACACAAAATAAATAAATATACAGTCACACAAATACGAAAGCCGTTGTTCACACAAATTCACTGTTTACCCTGACTATTCAAGGGAAAGTTACTATTTACGTAATTAGGTGAATAATGAATTCTGTGTGAACAGTAACAGCGACTTATGTGAACAGTCTTTTGCGTGACTGTATTTTTGCACATAGATTTCATCTTTGATGGTAACAACTTTTTCAGATAAAGACGAATAAAATCACAAGTATAAATCGATAAAATATATCAAATAAATCATTATATTATATTTTTCAATAATTTACAATTAAAATGACTTTGTTGATAAAAAATAATAAAAAAAAGATAAATATAGTAAAAAAATGTATTACTGACACAAAATATGAATTTGCTTAGAAAAATAAAATTTAATTTATTGGCCTAACAAGATATTAATGAGAATTTTTTTTGTCTATTTTGTTTAATTTTTCATAAAATTATATATACAATTAAATTATATATGAACAAATAAATTGTATCAACATATTCATATAAATTGATGTAAAAAAATAAATAATTATATTATCTAATTATAAACTATTATATTAATTAATATAAAATAAATATATATAATTTTATTTTTTTTATAAAAACATTTCTACGTATATATGCCTAACGAGTATGTCAGGTTAAAATGGATAAGAGGGTGAAACAAATAAAGTGGAAAAATTAATTGAAGGTCTTCTATACAATAAACCCACGGGTTACTATGAGTCCAAATCCAATATCGTTGCCATCCATTCTGATTTATCTAGATCATCCACCCAATTTGAGTGTTTCTTTTTATCTTTTATTTTCAATCTTTATATTCTTAATGATTTTATCCAATTGGCAACATGCTTAGAAAAAAAAAGCAAATTAGAAAAACTAATATTAGAGGTGTGCATAAAATACATCGAATAATAATATTAGAAACATTTAAAATTGATAGGTTGATTTGATTTAAGTTAAAAAAAATTTTAAAAGTTGTTGTAAATTTGCATTACGGTTTTGGTGATTTATTATAATAATAAAATTATGTATATTTATTTTATATATATATAAATATATATTTAATCTGTGTTATTAAATAATTTTAAATTAAAAATAAAATAATATTCAATCATATGATAATATATTTTTATATATATTTTTAAAAAATTAAATACATATAATATTATTCTTATTATAAATTATTTTAAATATTAAATTAAATATTTAAAATATATATAATTAAATTATTATTAATTTAAAAACATTCAATAATACAATGAGGTAGCAGCACTTATAAAGTAAGATATATAATTTTATTAAACGAGGGATTAGGGTTCTTTCTGTAGATGACGAAAGGACAGGTAAAAATTAAATAAGGACAGATATGAAATTGTTGCGGGGGAGACATTGGATATTAGGCCTGGACCCAGATTACAGTAATGGTCCAGTTGCCCTCGTCTGGTCTGGTCCAGTTGCCGATAACAAGTTGGCCGAATCACTAGTTCCCACCCAACTTTGCTAAAATAACTTTCACATCCTTCAAATTTGAAAAATCTATTTCTCACCCTTTTGTCAGTTATGTAATTATAAACCTTTATGTTTAATTGTAGATTAGATAAAATGACTAAATTACTCTTTAATTGGTCCAAATGAATGTTATATATTAATGAAATAATAACTGATTAAATAATCGAAATATTATAATATCAAAACATATCAATACATATTACTAATAACAATGGAAAAGACCTAACTTTGGAGAATAAGTGAACCAATACCAAGAAAATTATGTTCCATGATATTGAATCAATATCTTCCAATTAAATGTGGTTATGGGCTTAGTTAAGATAAGAGTCCGATATTTATTACTTTTATTTTATAATAATATGATTCATCTTATACTAAAATTGTTATTATAATTCACTCTTACGTGATTATTAAATATTATAATAATTTTCAAAACTCGTAGCTTTTAAAATTTAAATGCGAAGAGATATACTTTAAATACTTATTTAATTAAAAGAATAATACAAAAATTGTTAACTTTCGAGATTGTCAGTCAACTTTATCAACATCATAACAAGTGTCAAATTAGTGATTATATTCATGGCTAGAAGCATCCATGTATATTATAGACTATGTGATGATATTCATCCCGAAGATTTTAAGAGGGGAGCCATTTTTCATGTTCTTAGGCAGCCACACAAGCTACCCCAACTTTCCATCTTTATTGTAATTCGATGACATCTTCAATAATAGGTTTGACAATAACAAACACTAGAAAAATGTTGGGAATGCAACATTTGTAATAAAGAAGGGTTGTTTGGAAGAGATTAGAGAGGTGGATGCCGACAATGTGACAATCTTGTTGTTATTGAAAAACCCATAGAACAAACTTATTTCTCTAAAACTTTTCATCTTCTCATCTATTTTAGAAACGTGTTTTTAATTACTGATTTTTTTAATGAAAAATAACTTTTATTCCCTTCTCGTGTTAATTTAAATAGTCTAAATTACTAAATAAATAGGAAAATGAAAATTTCAAAATTAAAGATATAAAATTGTTTTAGAAAGTCATGATGGCCTACTAAGTTCCACTTTAATCTGATAATGGGTTGGCAAATCCTTTTCCATGGTTATTGATAAACAATGTTTATCATGGAACATGCCAATTGCTTTAATTAAAAAAAAAAAAATCAAAAGAGACTCTTAGACCCACCAAATCAATACGTTAAAATTGAAACCGAACTCACTTTCTTAAACAATTAGATTAAGATCAATAAGCAACACTGGATGCCATATTGCTATGGGTATAGAATTGCATATCCTTAAAGACAGCCGGATCTGGGAGCCATGATAAGTGCCTGTAATTTAATATTATTCTTATCCCAGTTCCATTTCATGCAACTTTAATTGCCCACAATTTTAATTCTACTTTATCATTCAATCACTTAAAAATATTATCATTTCTTTAGTTACATGCATCATTTGATTTTGCATGAACAATATTAGAAAATCACCACAATCCTTTTTTTTAATTACATTTGGTGGAGGCCTCATCCAACTAACTTTATTTAAGTTAGATAGTTTTTTCAAGGTTAAATCACTCATACAAAGTAAATAAAATCTCGAATCTACAAATTGAATCTACAAATTCATAATTATTATACTAAATAAATTAAGAGTTTGATTTTGATATGTTATCGATGATTTCAAACTTATGGACTCACACTGGGAGATTCCAATCCTCTTTACTCAAACTACCTTTAGAGACTAATCACAATATTACTTATTTGTATATAAACTAGTTTCATCCACAATACAAAAAGATATCCACATAAATGAAATTAGAACTATGGAGCTAAACATGTAATAAAAATGTTTAGAACTCATTAAAGTTATATAAAAAATAAACTCTTGATTAATTTAGTATAATAATCCATATTCCAATCAGCCGAAAAGATAACTCCACCAAGCCAGGTAGCTAGATGTAGGTATGTCTATAAATGGCTAGAAATTTGGTAGTGGTTGTTGCTTAAAGCAGCATGAAGGTACTCATAGAGGACTGATTAGTAATTTAGTAACCTCACCCACCAATCCATGTGCCCTAACTCCCAAGCCACCGCATAATATTCACCAGCTTTGTCAACTTCTTCTTCACTACTAATTTCAACCAAGTTAACATTCGCAAGTTATCAAAATTATCAGAGATTAATTACACTTAAAACCAAGATATTTATTTCACATATAATAAAATAATACCATGTTCGATCATCAATTTCAAGTATGTTATGATTTCCAACATTCAGTGGTTGAATTTTGTTTTTGATAATTATTATTTTCTTCCTTATTTTCCACTACTGTTCCTCCCTGTTACTTGGGAACTTTCAACAGCTAATCCATTCTAATTACTTTTACTGTTGCAGTGGATTGTTCATAAATAAGTGGGATTCTAATCCATTCTAACTAATGTGTAGAGGAAGTTTTAGAAACGAAAGAATGATTATTTATAGATAATTTCGAAACTGTTACAGTTTCAGATTATATTAGGATGGAATGTTTTTATGTTTATTCATGGATGTTAAATCTTAAGTCTAAACCATACAAAAGCCTAAAAACCTTCAATGCAAAAACTCGTAAAACATAAATAAAATTTACTTAATTATTAACTAGATTACAAACCAAGAAACACCCATTATTTGCTTTTGTAATTATACTGAAAGTGAAAGGCTTCATCACATCTCATAAGATTTCTTGAACATTCTGCTCTATTCCCACAAGTGGCTTTTCTGCATAAAAATATAATTGTCAAGATACTGCTAGTCCACGTCCTGCAGGCTGGTGCAGGCCTTTGAAGAGATCAAGACACCGAGTGTTGTTCGGTTTGATTATTACAGCTCGTGATGAGATGGAAAGAAAACGGTGGGAGCAGGAACATGGGATGAACAGTGGGTTGAGTTGAGACAAGGAGAGGTTGTTTGTCAGGTTCTGTCTTTGTGGGGACAACCTTGTGAAACCTTTGCCTCGGTGTACCTATATTTGTCCTTTTGATGGACTCACCAATGCGTTTCTTTTTCCCCCTTTCCACAGCAATCTGGTCTCTTCTTTCCTTCAGAAAAAAAAAGTGTTGTGGATTCTTTTCTTTTGCCTATTTATTTTCTCTGACTTCTGTTATCACCTTTCCCTCTTTTCCTCCCTTCACTGACATTGTTAGTCTGATTAAACTAAATTCATTGTAACAATGGATGGTTCTTCTGTTTCTGTTTCAAGCCCAGAACCAGATTCTTCCTCTGACTTTGTTGAAGTTGATCCTACTGGAAGATATGGAAGGGTAACAATACCCAGTTGCTTTTTCTATCATGATTCACTGTTCCATTTTGACTAAATTTAAGTCTGTTTTTTTTTTTTTTGCAGTACAATGAAATTCTTGGAAAAGGAGCTTCCAAGACAGTGTATGGAGTTTCTTAGCTCACTTTTATAGATACCCTTTTCATAGTTTTACAAATATGATTCATTTTTACAGTGTTTTTTGGTAGCTATAGCATAGGTTTTGTCAATTAATTCAGTGGTTTTTGTTTATTGTTGTATATGTCTTGTTTATTTCAGTTATAAAGCCTTTGATGAGTATGAAGGGATTGAGGTGGCATGGAATCAGGTGAAGCTTTATGATTTCTTGCAGAGTCCTGAAGAACTTGGGAGGCTTTACTGTGAAATTCACTTGCTTAAGACATTGAAACACAAGAGCATCATGAAATTCTACACTTCTTGGGTTGATACAACTAATAGAAACATCAACTTTGTCACTGAAATGTTTTCCTCTGGTACTCTCAGGCAGTAAGCGATACATATAGTCAATAAATCCTTTCTTATGTCATATGATTTCTTCTGTAATTTATATTATGGTTCTTCTTTTTGGATAAAAATATGATCTTTTTCTTGCTTTTCTATAGGTATAGGCTAAAACATAAGAGAGTTCATATTAGAGCTGTGAAGCATTGGTGTAGACAAATTTTGATGGGGCTTCTTTATCTCCACAGCCGTAACCCACCTGTAATTCACAGAGATCTCAAATGTGACAACATTTTTGTTAATGGAAACCAAGGTGAAGTTAAGATTGGTGATCTTGGCCTCGCTGCAATCCTCCGCAGATCTCATGCTGCTTGTTGTGTTGGTAAGTCGTTCCAAATTTCCTCTTCATAAATCCACAATGCTCAAAATTGTAAACTAATCTATAGTGTTCAATACATCAAAGAATTCCTCAATATTGTGAATCATTTCCTTTGGATCGCAAGATGCTTTCTGTGAAAAGATAAATTGAAACAATCAGGGAGTGTTTCTTTATATTTCTATTGATCAGGAACTCCAGAGTTTATGGCTCCGGAGGTGTATGCAGAGGAATACAATGAATTAGTTGACATATACTCTTTTGGAATGTGCGTTTTGGAGATGATCACCTTTGAGTATCCATATAGTGAATGTAATCATCCTGCTCAAATTTACAAGAAAGTTGTTTCTGTAAGAGCATATACTTCAAAATTTTACATTTTACTGTTTTGCATCTGTCCCCAACACTCTTTTCACGTATGGCATTTTTTGCTTAGGGCAAAAAACCAGAAGCTTTATATAAAATACGTGATCCTGAGGTGCGGCAATTTATTGAGAAGTGCTTGGCTACCGTGACTTCCAGGCTTCCTGCTAGGGAGCTTTTGAGAGACCCTTTTCTCCAAATTGATGAACATGACTGTGACTCAAGGCCTATCTTGTATCAGAGTGACTGCGATGAAATAGGCCCTTTCCTCAGACAACCTCTAAATGGAAATCATCACACCGGCAGCTCTTTGGGCAATGGATATGTTAATTATATTGGTTATGATCCTGAGAATGATTTAGATTACCATCCACTCAATGAAATT
The DNA here is from genome assembly GCF_011075055.1 of Mangifera indica. Lineage (NCBI taxonomy): Eukaryota > Viridiplantae > Streptophyta > Magnoliopsida > Sapindales > Anacardiaceae > Mangifera > Mangifera indica. The sequence continues at coordinate 18,027,185 of NC_058143.1, forward strand.
GATGACTTGACTTGTCAAGAGGATGATCATTTGTCAGGTTCTGATATCTCAATCAAAGGTAAAAGGAGAGAAAATGGTGGCATCTTTTTGACACTAAGAATTTCAGATCAAGAAGGTTAGAGTCCATTTTGTCTTCTTCGATCTATTACTTTTATGCCTTATATTGATTTCTTTTTTATCATAAGAGTATGCAAAAATGTAAGTTTTACATTCTTTTTTGCAGGTTGCATTCGAAACATCTATTTCCCATTTGATATTGAGGCCGACACAGCATTGAGTGTAGCTACTGAAATGGTATCAGAGCTTGACATTACTGATCAAGATGTGAAAAAAATAGCAGAAATCATAGATGCTGAAATTGCGGCCTTAGTACCAGGGTGGAAGAGGGGACCGGGGATAGGAGAAAGCCCACATTGCAGTAGTTTCTGTCACAGTTTTTCCTATGGTTGCTTACGAGATTTTGTTGCATCAGATCATTCTGGAACCAAGAACCTTCAGGATCTTCAGTGTTCTAAACATGGAACTGCTGCTTTCCATGGACGATTTGAAGAGATTACATACCAAGTTGGTGAGGCAGAACAATGTGGTAAAGGAGTGGCTGCATCAAGAGAATCTGATGCCATCCATTATGCAGATATCTGGGCTGAGCGAGAAGGACCAGATATAAGTTCTCTAGGTTCAAGAGACATCCACTGTGATGCGGTGGGTGAAACATTGGACAAATCAACCCTGGGAATGGAAGAGAAGATTATAAATATGGATGGTCAAAGTGAATCTAGTTCAAGAAATTCTTTCTCCATGTACTCTTCAGAGGAATGTTGTTTTTTAGATGATTATGAAAATGAGATTAGGAGAGAGCTAAGGTGGCTTAAAGCGAAGCATCAAATGCAGTTGAGGGAGCTTAGAGATCAAGAATTAGTTGTCAAATCCAAATCTTCCAGCTCAACCCTGATTTCTGATGACAAAGAGCATGTGAAAGATCACAACACTTCTCTATCACCAGTTTTACACAGAAGTGAAAACAGTAAACCCCTCCAGAGATCAATGTCCTCTAAAAAGTTAACTTCATCTCTCCCTGTTAAAGATGTGAAGAAATGTGGTAGTTTGGCCAACCAAAGGGTCCAAAGTTATGAACCACTCAACTGGCCTTGTAGTCCGGAGTCGATGATCACTGACAATAACTACTATTCAGGAGCCTTGCTTCCACACTCCCTCCACAGGGCAACTTCTCTTCCAGTTGATGCTGTAGATGTTTGAAAGCCTGTAAAGTTGTCTAAAACTTCACCAGCTTTACCCTGTTCTGAGATCATGTCGATGGATATGCTTGCACAAGCAGAAATGTAACCCTTTTTCGGAGTATCTAAAGCCTGTCTCCACTACCTGTGCTTTTTGAAGGTGAATATCTCAGTTAATCTACATTACCCACTAATGATAATATCAAACTAAACCAGGTTTTCTGAAGCCTGTTCCATTTACCAGAAGGAGAGAAATCTTTTATGTTCTTAACACCAGTATTTAGAAATCGAAAAACATAAAATTTTGCTGTTTGGAAGATAAATAGTAGACAAATTAAATGAAATTTACAAATTTAGTTTGTGTATAAATAATAATATATTATTATGTAATTTAATAAATAAAAATTAAAAATAAAATAATATTTAATTATATATTAATAATAATTATTTGTGACCTGATTTGTTAAATATAAATAAATGTGCCCAGTGAAGCATCTATTCCCGGGAAAAAAAAAAAAAAAAAAGAAACTGTCTGGCAAAGCCAGATAAGTGGTTTCACAAACCATCAAGCTGTGGAGTGAGGTGGGTGAAAACTGAAAAAAAAACCACTCTTGTTTTTACAAAACAGCTTTTCATCATGTTAGATCCCAGGATTTCTTCACCTAAAATCCACTCTAGATACCCTTGTCCCGTCCATTTTTATCACGCGCTTCTTCCTGCGTTTGTACTTCACTTTTTCTTTCAACTAAATAGCAGATAAATAATAATCATCCTATGTCTCCCTGTAACCCAAACTTACACTACAGCAGTCAAACCGTAAAAACAGCCACCTGCATCATCTCAATCCTCCCTGATCTTGCCACCTCACTACTCGAACCACTTCTGGATTACGTGGCTACATCACATAAGATTTACGAGATCCAGCTCCGTATCGTAAAACGAGATTTGGAGGGACATCCATGTGGAAAATAATTTACCCAGAATATGTATAAAAGATAAATTTTAAATAATTAAAATAATTAATTAATTAAAGAAATTAAGAGAGATATTAGTACATAATTGTTAGAGAGCCATTATAAGCCAAACCCCAAGACTCTCTCTCTCTGCCTTTCTCTGTATCTTGTTGCTTTCTCCGGGAAATTGTTACGTCAGCCATCGGTCGCCAAATCTTTCCTTAACGGAATCGTGTCAGCCCGCCGAGGTATTGTTCATAGCAGATTTTGCGTTGCCGAAGCGGTTCGTGTAATGTGAAAATCTGAAGCGTTCTATTTCGTTTTTTCTATTTTCCTGTTTGGAATTTATGGTTTTAGTTCTCCTTCAGATCTGGTAGTTTTTGGTTTGAGATTATGGTTGTGAGAGATTTAGGGTTTATAATGACTTTCTTTGTTTTGGTTTTGGAGAATAATTTGGGATGGTGATGAATTTTGATTGGAACTTTTCAAATTTAGCGTTTCTTGTGTGTTTTAACGTGAATTTGGAATGCTTAGGAGCAAATATTTTTAAATTTAGGGGTTTGTGTTGATCATTGGCATTTATGGCTGAGAGCAGGAGATCTGGCGACCAACCAGGTATCTTTATGAAGAATAGGAGCTCTTCAGGTTGTTTAATTGTCAGAAAGAAGAGCGAGGATATTAGTGTGCCTGGTTCCTCTGGTACTCGAAATGTTTTTGAGTCAAAAAAGGAAAAAAAGAGGCCTAGGATGGTTATGAGCGATTCTGGGTCCAGTGATGAGCTGTTAATGCCACCGGGTAGAAGGTTGGGTGCTGAGACGTTAAGAGTTTGTAATGGTTTGAGTGGCGTAGAGAAGGGTGGTGTGGAACAGAGTGAGTTCAGAAGGAAGAGGGATAGGGATAGGGTGGAGCGAGTTAGGCATAATGATGATGATTTGATTGGTAGAAATGAGGGGTATAGTGATAGGAAGAGGAATAGCTTAGATGTCTTTGAATTTGATGAGTATGATGGGGTAGATGGGGAAATGATGAGGAGGCGGAAGCATTTGGAAAATAGCAGAGTGGATATCGGAGGAAGAAGGTTTTTGGGGATGACTATGGCAGGAAGCGGGATTGAGAGTCAATTTGATACTAGTTCAAGTAGATGTGTTGTTGATAAGAGAAAAAATTTGTATCTTGCAAGGACAACTAGCTTTAATCAGGGTGGCGTGAATAGGTTTGGGATGGATAGGGATGCAGGTAGGATGCCTATACCACTGTTGAGAGAGAAGTATACGGGAGATTCAGATGAACCCATTAGGCTTCAGGGGAAAAATGGGGTTCTAAAGGTTATGGTGAACAAGAAGAAAAAGATGGGTGAGTCTGTGAAAAAATATGATCACTTGGATTCTGAGGAAAACCTAAATAGTTTTAGAGACAGGAAGAGGAATGTGCCTATACAGCCTCCATCTTATTTAGAAACAGAAGTTCTTGAGAAACCTTCTTCATTTGTTAGGACCAAGAAAAATCAAATTAATTTGCAAAAATCTCTGTCACCCAAGAAGAGTAAGGATGCTGACTCTGATTCAGATGAAAGTGATACTGCATTGAAACTCAGATCAAAGAGAATAGAAGCACGCACATCCAAGAAAGAGGATAGCTCTGAAAGTGAAAAAACTCCTGCTGGAAATCTCACATTAACTGTTACCGAAGAAAGAAAAGTTAGACGTGGTAGTGGCACGGAAAAACAAAAACTACGTGAAAGGATAAGGGGGATGCTTGTGGAGGCAGGTTGGACAATAGATTACAGGCCTAGGAGGAACAGAGACTACCTTGATGCAGTGTACATTAACCCGTCTGGAACAGCTTACTGGTCCATTATCAAGGCATATGATGCACTTTTGAAACAATTAAATGTTGACGAAGAAGATATCAAACCAAATGTTGATGGTTCTCCATTTGCTCCATTGTCAGATGAAGTCCTTAGCCAATTAACTCGAAAAACACGAAAGAAGATTGAGAAAGAAATGAAAAAGAAGCAAAGAGATGGCAGTCAGAGTGTGAACACTAGAGAAGCTGCTGCCAAGAGATCTTCAAGTACCAGGCTTGATGAGGAGAGCATGGGCAGCATTAGCCATGAGGAGAAACTAAGTTCATTTTTAAAGCAGGGTGGTAAATCATCAAAGAGTAGAATGAATGAGAATGGTGTTGTTAGCCAGAACTCAAAAGGTCAGAGTTCTGCCCATAATTTGCATGATGGTGATGAAAAACCTACTTCTGCATCCAATTCTCGTTTATTGCATGGAAGGAAAAGTAGAAAACTTGGCAGATGTACTTTGTTGGTTCGTAGTTCCAATGAGGGGCCAAATTCGGAGACTGATGGATTTGTTCCATTTTCTGGAAAGCGTACACTGCTTTCTTGGCTGATTGACTCGGGGACTGTGCAATTGAGCCAAAAGGTGCAGTATATGAATCGTCGTCGAACGAAAGTGATGTTGGAGGGCTGGGTTACTAGAGATGGCATTCATTGTGGTTGTTGCAGTAAGATACTCACAGTTTCAAAGTTTGAGATTCATGCGGGAAGCAAATTGCGCCAGCCATTTCAAAACATTTATTTGGACTCTGGGGTTTCCCTTCTGCAATGCCAAATTGATGCATGGAATAAACAAGAGAATTCTGAGCGCATAGGTTTTGACACTGTGGACATTGACGGGGATGATCCAAATGATGATACTTGTGGCATTTGTGGAGATGGTGGGGATTTGATCTGCTGTGATGGTTGTCCTTCCACGTTTCATCAGAACTGCCTAGATATACAGGTATGTCTACATTAGTTTTGGTAGTCATATATGAGGGTACTCTTTGTTTTGTCAATGCTTTCCTTCGGTATTCTGTTGTGGGGTAATGTGCTATTTGAATACAGGTTAGGAATAAAGCAAAAGGCCTGTGAAGGTGAAAAGTTTTGAGGGTAACTTGTGGAGCTATAACATTGTTTAGTTTAAAGTCATGGTGTGAGATGGCCTCTAATGTATTTTTTACGCCATATATATGAATATTTTTGGGAATTATGAAAGTAAAAATATTTAGGAGTTGAGCAGAGGAAGAAATTATTAGAGAATGCTTAGATAATTTGAGTTGTTCTTTTAGGTTGGTAGAATATTCTTTCTGGTGCTAACATTTATATGTAGGACTAAGATAGGTGGTGATTACCAAAGGAAAGTTGCCAGTTATTTTTTGTGGTTAAGAAGAATTGGGGATGTTTAAACATCCTTAGCCAATCATTTTGATACTTGCTGCTCTGGTAGATAGCATGCTTTCATGCAGGAATTGTCTGTTGGATATTGCGCATGATATTTTGGGTTGTCAGTGTCAATAGCTTGAACTAACCGGCTCAAATGTTTGGCCATTCACAGTGTAGTTGTATCATGATGAATTATTACCCTTTTTCTTGTTTAGTGATATAATGATTAGAACTAGGTATTAATGTTTGTTTTTGGAGGCTGTACCCCCTTGAGCAGGGATAAAATTTACTCCAACTAAGTTGTGAAAGCAAGCTAAATCAATTTACATGTGACAATGTTGTACTTGTGGAGTGGATTCACTTCGTGGTTATGGATGATAAAATTGGTTTTCTTAGTATTTAATCTTGTGAAGTACTCGTGTTTATTTAAATCTTTCATATTGCAGATGCTTCCGGTTGGTGATTGGCACTGTCCAAATTGTACCTGCAAGTTTTGTGGTTCAGCTGGTGAGGATATTGATGAAGGAAGTGGTAAAACAACTTGTTCATTACTTACCTGCAGCATGTGTGAGAAAAAATGTACAGTTTTCTTTTTCTGCTTTTGCAAATCTCTGTTTTTACTTACAGAAGTAAACTCTTTCCACCTTTCTGAACACTCCTAAAATACTGATCTGAATTTTCATTTCCGTTTCTGTAGATCACAAATTGTGTATGCAGGACATGGATGCTGCTCCAGTAGATTCGAATTGTTCAGTTACTTCTTTTTGTGGGCAGATGTGCAGAGAGGTATAATCTCTTCTTGCTTCCTTGAATTTAGTGTTCTGGTTGCTTGGTGCCACTTGTAGAACTATTTTTTAAGAGCAAACATTTCTACTGTGGTTTATGCTTGTTGCGTTTTATGAAGTGTTGGGATTTGTGCTACTTTGGTAGATGTTTGCATATGACCTTGTTTCATGGGAGCACTAAGCATGGTCTTGCCAGCTTTTCTTCTACTTTTTACTTCTCTCTATCTCTCTAAATTATTATTATGTGTAAAATATTAGCAATTGAAGTGGGCTTATTTTTTTCATTTATTGATGTGCAGTTGCTAGATACTAGAATTATTGTTAAAAATTAAATTTATATGGCCTTAAATCTTCCATATTTTTTTATGGATATTCGGCTGTTGTTACATAAATTGCATTCAAGGGAGGGCACTTTTGTGAGTTTTGCTAATTGGACTTCAACTCAAGATTTAGTTTTGTTTCTCCATTAGTGAGAGTGTAGCTGCTAAAAATGGTATTTTGAGTCTTCTACTTATGCTGCTTTTTTGTTTACTTTTCTTGGAAGTTTGAGGATGGAGATGTTTGTTTAGTTTATATAGGTGCAGTTATTTTTGCTCAGGACATCGGACACAGGGTGTATTTCTTATTTTGCTTTTCTTACTATCTTAAAATACTTTGTGTGTTTCTCTTGAGGAAGAGAGTTCATTATTCCATTTTAGTTGGTGTTTGGGGGTGCGTGCTGAGGGTTATTGTAGATGGGGACTCAATGAGTGAGAGGAATTTCCTTGTTGCTTTGTACTGGTTGACCTTTTGTCTTTTGATAGAGTGGGAATGATATTCTTCTAACCTGCTGCTTATAATTATGTATTTTCTGCTGCTACTGCAGCTGTTTGAGCATTTGCAGAAATATCTGGGGGTCAAACATGAATTAGAAGTGGGATTTTCATGGTCCCTTATTCATCGAACAGATGAAGATTCAGACACAATGTTTAAAGGACTTCCTCAAAGGGTGGAAAGCAATTCTAAGCTGGCTGTTGCACTGGCTGTTATGGATGAGTGCTTTTTGCCCATTGTTGACCGGAGGAGTGGAGTCAATTCAATTCACAACGTTCTATATAATTCGGGGTAAGCATGTTTTACAGTTGGCAAAAACAATGTTAGTTTGATCTTTATTTTCTTGAAATCATGCTTGGCTGGCCTGGTATTGTTCAAGTATGTTTGTCTTGATTAGTTATTTCACATTTAACGTATGCATGTGGTTGGTTTGTTGTGTTTTTCCTTATGGTCTTCATCAATTTCACTGCTTGTAATTCCATGGAATGATGGTATGCATTTGTGAGCATTAATAAATAAGACCGTACCAAATTCTTGTTTAACTTAGGATCTCTTTTCTATGGGCAGTGCTTCTAACTTATGCAATCATAGTTAAAGTCTAATTTTATGGACTTTCTCTTTGCTTTGGGGCATGCAATTGGAAAATAGGGTGTTGGACTTAGATATCATGCTTGAGCTTTTTATATTCGATCGCAATACTTTAGATGTTTTAGGGGACAATTTTATCAACCTATTGTCCTCTCTGTCTTCTTGCAGTAAACTGTATGGTTAATTGTTAGTAGAGAGATTTTCTACAAGTTAAGATCATGGATCATCTGCAGTTCTGGACACATTTTAGTTTTAACTTTATTATCTTACTAAATAAAAGAGTATTATATGTGCACTAAAAAATATTGGGGTTATGCATTTTCTGTGCTTAGGCCACATAAATCAGATTACAACAATCTTTTTCAACTTCATATAGTCAATCTTTGTGAAATCATCTTGCCCTGACCTGCTTGTAAGTGACCAAACTAACGTCAATCATCAACTTACAATTGGTTATAATTAAAAAAAAAATGTTTTATGTACAAGGAAAATATGAATTTCCTTAATGATTTAGTTTATTGTTTAATTCAGATGATCCTTGTCTGTCAACAATGTGATTGTATGAATTAATTTCATCACTAAGTGTAATGACTTTTAACTTAGCCTGTGTCACTGGGGTGCTGGACTAGGAATGTTGTTTTTGTCGTCATTTGTTTCATTTGATGGTGAAATAATATTTTGGTGAAGTCACTTTAACTTGCTGCTGTACTCAGTTTTTTGGTGCAAATATGTCAAATCTTATTGATTAATTTGAAATGGATGAGCTTCTTGGGTAGATGATCTGTATTTTATATTCAATTTTATGCTTTGAGGCATTGGTTGTTTCCATAATTATTAATTATTCTATGAACAATTTTATGTTATGGTCTTTCTCATTTTTGTTCTGATGTTGGCACTTGTGAATGTTGTAAAAGTATGTGTTTTCTGCATTTGTGCTTGTGATTGTTGTTTTTCCCATTATATTATCCTCCATGTTGGACTATATAGTCTTAATTTATTGTCTTTGCAATTATGGTCTATATTTCTGACTAAAATTAGTTGGTGTATTTGCCTTTTATCTTTTTAAGATCGAACTTTAATCGGTTGAACTATAGTGGTTTCTACACTGCTATTCTGGAGAGGGGGGATGAAATAATTTCAGCAGCATCTATCAGGTACTTTGCCACATTATGCTCATGATCATTTTATCTGATTCAATAATGGAGTGTGGTCCATTCCCATCATTTTTTTGCATGAAATAATGGTTAAAACAAGCACATGGAAATGCCATAAGGTTGAACGGACAACAACAAAGAAAAAGGAACCCTTATCATTTTATTGTTCTTTACCTGGTTAGACTCTTTTTTGTAATGGGAGTTCTAGGTAATGGTTTGGGCTGTGATGTGTCTGTGGATTAGCATACTGATAAAATTTTACATTTCATTGTCATTTGCTGGTTAGATTCCATGGGACTCAGTTAGCAGAGATGCCATTCATTGGAACTCGCCATATATATAGGCGACAGGGAATGTGCCGTCGACTTTTTTGTGCCCTTGAATCGGTAAGCTATTATAACTATGCCCCTATGTTCTTGCATGTATTGGGATGAGAATTCACAACTCTTTTGTCTGTATATTTTGCCTTTTAATGTTTTGTTCCTTCAATTCTCCATTAACCTTGTCTTGTTTTTGTTCTGTTTGAAGGCTCTCAACTCTCTCAAGGTTAAAATACTGGTTATCCCTGCAATTGCAGAACTGATGCATACTTGGACTGGGATTTTTGGTTTCACCCCCCTAGAGGAGTCACTTAAGCAAGAAATGAGGTCTTTGAATATGTTGGTATTCCCTGGTATAGATATGTTACAGAAACTGATACTGGAGAAGAAAGGTGTCAAGGAGAAGATAAAAGCTAGAACAGGTTTCAGTTCATTCAATTTATGCTCTTTCTGTTTAACCATTTTTTATCTCCTGTTATTTAGCTGAACCTCTTTTGTTGCTCCACAGGTTCACAGCAAACTGAGTCAGAGGCCAAGGCTGATGTTGCGCCTGAGGTGGCAAATGAATCCAATATTGATTCCTTGGCTGAGCATGATCCTGGTAAATGTGAGGCCAAGGCTGTTGTTACACCTGAGGTGGAAAATGAATCCGATATCGATTCCTCAGCTGAGCATGATCCTGATAAGTGTGCAGATAGTGGTTTGATTCATGCTAATCTGATAAATGGCATGGTTGCTGCCACAGATTCCGATTCCAAGTGTCTGGATGTTTCCTTAAATGGTACATCTGTCCTGAGTGGTTCTTCGGATGCACCAACTAATGTCTTGGACAAGAATCATGACATGCAAACAGAGTTGAATTCTCCTGTCAAAGAGCATCCCCAGTCTTGTAAAGAGGTTGATATGGTTGATGCTCATTCTATAGATACTGATATTGCTTCTCATGAAGTTAAAATGCCAGCCTCAGATGATCCTGTCAAAGATGGTACTCACCCATGTAGAGAGGATGATGGTTGCAACACAGATAACAAGACTGCTGTATCTGATGAAGTTAAGATTCCCATTTCTGTTGCAGGGAGTTCAATTGTTGTTTCACCAGGAGAGGGAAAATCATCTGAACCTGCTACGGAGGAGTTTCCCGTCTCCAAAGCCAGTCATGATAAACTACAGATAAAACAGAGTTTGTTACATTCGCCTTTCCAAGATAGAATTCAATCACATGAAAAGGGCAATCTAGGTAAGTTAGATAAATTGTCACGTACTAATTCTGTGCCTTGCCCACGGGAAACTACTGCAGAGAACACAACTGAAGCGAGTGACGAAATTTCAGTCCATGCAAGTTCTTCCATGTAAATTACCACCTATTCAAATAATCATGACTTGTGAGGAGAGTGTTGTTCATCCATGCAGTGATGGCGTTCAAAATGCTCATGCCTGAAGTATAAACCAAGTCTAGCTTCGTTTGTTCTGGCTGCTACCAGTGTATTTGTATGCACAACGTTTATCACATTTTTTCCTCCATAAGTGTCAGGGCTCTGATGCTAATATTCATAAAGCCTAATGAATGATGCCCCAGGAAAAGGGTATTCATACTAAAGCGTCTGCAAAGCATGCCGTGCAAGTAGTTTCACAGAAGATGCTGCAGTTGCAAGGTACAATTTCCACCCAACGGCTGGAAGAGGGGACTTCATAAAAGTGTATATAGCTGAACTCGCTAATTTATTTAATTTTTATGTAGCAAATTGTTCACTGTCTATGTCAGCTCATCTCATGACAAATTTGAGGCTGGTTAATGTCTGAGGAGAGCTTCTATTGTAACTAGTTGCCATGCTCGTGAGCTCATTTTGGGAATTGAAACTCTTTCATTGTATCAACCCACGTCACTTGTTTCTGCGTACGGAGTCTAAAATTTTCAGTTGGTACTGAAAATATTACTTATTTTTGTTGTTTTATAATGCAAAAATTAAATTAATTTAGTAGCCAAAATCACTGAAGTTGTTAAATGATACCTGTTTATATAATTTGACCAGTAAGAGTTTGATATTTTAAGGGAAACATAAAGCTGTGCGTTTTAGCGAAAACATCTTGACATCTCAACGGTGTCTAGTGCTATGATACAAGTGCAGCTCTCGTCTCAGCTCTCCTCCGCCCCACCTCGCCTACTCTCTCTCAATCGCAAAATTAAGATTAATCTTCCTCGTAAACTTCTCTGTCCAATCTCTGTACACTCCCCTTCCTCACCACTTTCTTCAAATCATGATCTCCACGTGAACACCATAACCACACGCGCCTCTCTGAATACAGTACTACCACCAACAACAACGGCTCCGCCTTAACTTCTTGAACTGCCGATTCTGGTCAAGCCATTACTCAGCCTTCTCTCTTTAACTTAAAATGACAATTTAGGGGCTGATTCTGATTGTTTTTTCGTTTGTTTCAGGTCGAATTGGAGAAGTGAAGAGAGTGACAAAAGAGACCGATGTTTTTGTTAAGATTAACTTGGACGGTTCCGGAGTTGCCGACTCCACCACTGGCATTCCCTTTCTAGAGCACATGTTAGACGTGTTTGTATATATATGTCATCTGTGGTTTAATTTAAGTAATGTGTGTTGGTAATCTCAGCAACTGGCTTCTCACAGGCTTTTTGACGTGCGCGTGAGGGCAACTGGAGACGTTCGCATTGATGATCCTCACACGAATGAAGATGTTGCGCTTGCCATTGGAACTGTAACTATTTCAAGCCTGAACTTCTGTTTGTGAAATTTTGTATCTTGAGAATATTAAGAGTTTATTATAATTTAATCGTAGGCATTATTGCAAGCCCTTGGTATAGGAAAGGAATGAACCAGTTTATGGACTTTTCAGCACCTCTTGATGAAGCATTAATACATGTTTCATTGGTATGATTGTTTCTTATTGTATTCATTAGTTCAAGGATTAAAAAGATTTCCTGGTGAATAGTAGACTTTATCTTAATATTATCCTTAGGACTGTGAATGATATTGTGTCACTGATTACGGAAGAAATGATTGAATTAAAATTCATTTGACTCTGGTAAATCACCAAAACTGGTCTAAACTTTTTGTTTTCTCGCTTGCAATATATCATGCAGAAGTATGGCTTGAGGTTTTGGTAAATTTTGAAGTTTATAGTGTATGCATGATTTTAGATATTAGTGTAGAAGAAATTATAGATTCTGAAAATAGCTTTTCCTTTTTTAATTTGACTTATGGGTATTACACTTGTATGCTTAATTGAAATGGTTTTAATTTAGGATTTATCTGGGAGATCACATGTAAGTTATGATTTGCAAATTCCTACGGAGACAGTTGGAACATATGATACTCAGGTCCTTGTCTGCAACTCTACTTCCAAATCTACACCTTCAGAATTCTCAATCTGTTCTGCTTTGTCCTGCAGAGATTTTAACTTAGTATGATACTCTCTGCATCTTTGAAAAATTTTGAAATCACGGTAAAATTAAGCTGGTGGTTTGCTGGTCTCTGTTTGTTTTTTGTCTTGGATTTGTTGTTTTCCAAAATGCTTTTTTTTTTCCTTATATGGGAAAAAAAATTATAAATTTGTTAGATTCTTTAACATGGAGTTGGTGGAGCGCTTTTTTCAGTTTTTGGTGAATACTTCAGGTGTTACACTTCATATCTAGCAGGTATGAATACTGAGATCTGCTTAAATGTAGCCTTTTTAACATTAAATCATCCATGTATTCATGTCTGTGATGAACTAAACCAATTTGTAGTTATACGATGAGCTTAGTGCTCATTGTACTTGAATTATTAACATTGGCTTATGACTAGCATCTATTTACAAATGTGTAAATATTAATCAGAGAAATATGTGTTTACTTCTGTTTAATTTATTATATCAATTTTTAGATCGTTTCTGCTCTGGTTTTCATAGTTCTAATTTTGGTTAAAAACAGCTTGCTGGGAAAAATTCTCACCATATTATTGAGGCAACCTTCAAAGCTTTTGCAAGGGCTCTTTGGCTGGCAACCGAGGAAGACCCACAACACCATGATACCATACCAAGGTGTAATTGAGATTAAATTTTATCAATTTTGAATGCATAATGTTTCATGTTAAAAAGTTCTGAAGTTGATTATAAAGACAGCTACAGTTGTACTGCAATAGTATCATTATTTGGCAGAAGACATTGTTGAGTTCTTCATGTCAGGGGTATATTCCTGCTGCAAAACAGCTTTTTCCTGCTACTTCTGATTACATCTTCAGATATGCTTTCTCATTATTAAAAACTCTACTAATCGTTGATACAATGAGGGTGTCTTTGAACTTTCACTTTCATGACATCAAATATTGTAGCCATTGACCATAAGATTGTAGTCCAAATTTCTTTTGTCTTGGGCATCATTAGACAGCTGAATGCATAGCAGAGTTGTTATTATTCATTATGAGGGTTCTTCACAGTATCCTCATGAACTGATGAATTATATATTGTTACAGAAATGTGATGTACAGTCAAAGGTCATGTTACTCCTGTTGGCTTCATCAATATTTTTTAGCCTGTACCACAAAGAAAATTTTAACGTGTAGAACTTTATTTCTATTATATTGGTTAACTAGAGATTGAAGCACTAACTCCTAGCATCAGAACTTAAATTTTGATGCATGTAATAATTTTTTTTTGCACTGCTCAAAAGGGGTCCTGTTGCGATCCTGATTCTTCATTGGCATCATGGAAGGGGAGGATTTCTGAATTGGCTTAAAGGTGATTATGTATAAGAGTGATATCATTGTCCTCAAGCATGCAAAAATAAAAGTATTGTTCACACTCGTTATCAGTAGCTGGAATGCTGCTTCAGATAAAGAGAGCAATAGATTTTCAAAATTTCCTGTGATTTTTCTGCTGAAAGGTACTGGACAAGTAGAATTATACAATAGGGAAAAATGTTCAGGCAATTACAAAAATTCTTCAGCTGTATCTAAATCATTTAATATTTCAGACTTAACCTCTTCTGGAAGAGGAGCAGATGGGCCTGCTCTTGAGTAGAAGCTTGCCAAAGATCTGATTGCTTTCTCTAGCTCAGCATATGATTCCTGCAATTGAACCACTAGTTGGTAAATTCATAGTGAAATTGACAATAAATATGAAATTCATAATGCAAGTTAACCAATACACAAACCTCACTAGCCAAGCTCTTTTGGCCCCTCCAATTGCTCAAATAGTCTCTAATAGACTCCTTTGCTGCATCCGCATTCCTCCTAAATTTAGCTATATCTTTGGGATCTTCCTTCAATGAGTCACGCAATGACTTAACCAACTCTCTTGCTGATTTCAAGTAAGCTTTTGGCAAAACTTTCCCGGATTTTGTTTTCTCATTTGGATCGAACAGTGACTTAATTGCCCCAACAACTCCTTCATCCTTCTCATCCTTTCCATCAGATTTATCTTCAGCTTGCGCTGGTAATGGGGTTAACCTACAGTCGAAGGTCAAAATAGCAACAATTGAGGCACTACTACGCCGTATAACATGCCGGCGACTTAATGCAGCCTCTTGAGATGGCACTACGGCATGACACCTGGATTGAAAAGATTTTGAATTAGAGTCGGTGCAAGGCTTGAAGATTTTCTTGATGGAACTGGAAATTCCAGAACTGAGGGGATATGTTGTTGCTGCAAGAGTTGGAGCCATTTCTGTGTTCTTGTTTCTCAAACAGATTTAATACAAAAAGCAAATCTCTTGAACGGTGCCGTGCCACTGCTACCCCATGCGCAAAGAATTAAAACCCATACGCAGCTACTGTGAGTTTCAGCTCAAAGAACATTTTTCTTGCAACCGTATTCTCTGCCACAACTTGTTTCTCTTTAATTTCTGGGGCAGATGATTTTATCCAAATGTACACAAAAGGAATTTTGGCTAAAAATGAAAGATTACAAAATATCATATTTGTCCTTCTACTTTACCACGCTTCCCCCCTCCAGCGTTAAGTTGGTGGCACGCTCGCGATGACACTGCACGTGTTACATCTTGACACAATGATCCCTCTAGGGTTTGGTCCTCTGAAACTATGCAATAAAACTTTGTATCGTCGTCCTTTTCTCTCTCTTATCACTTATTTATCAGTCATATCACGAACTGAACTGTAGAGAAAACAATAAAAAAAACCTAAAGGAAGCACAGGATGGTGAGTGTTTACTTACTTTATGCAATCTAAATTGGCACAGTTTAAATTTTATTTATTGATTTATTTAGTAAGATATGGGATATGGAATTTTGCAGTCTCTTGTGGCGAATGAGGACTTTCAACACATACTTCGTGTGTTGAACACGAACGTTGATGGCAAGCAAAAGATAATGTTCGCTCTTACTTCCATCAAAGGGATTGGTCGCCGTTTCGCCAACATTGTTTGCAAGAAAGCTGATGTCGACATGAACAAAAGGTTACTGTTATCTTCGTTTCCGCCTATTTTTTATGCCATTATTATTTATTATATCAAGCAATAATTTACAGAGAATGTTAGAATCTTAATACACTTCGACGTTCATCTTGTTTAAATTTGAAATTTAGCACTTAATCGTTGGACCTCACTTATGCATATCTCTTTAATGATGCTGTGCTAGTTCTTTTATTCACTCAATATTCTTATTGTTTCGGGTGTGTTTAAATCTGGTTTGGAAGCTTAAGTTTATTATATACTTTTTATGAAAATTTATTAATTGAAGCGCAAATTATGATTTTGGATGGACTTGTATATTTTCTTTCTACATTCTTCTGAATTTTTTCCGTACATTGTTTTCCTTAGAGCTGGTGAGCTATCTGCAGCAGAGCTTGACAACCTGATGACGGTTGTGGCAAATCCGCGTCAGTTTAAGATCCCAGATTGGTTTCTGAACAGGCAAAAGGATTACAAGGATGGTAGGTACTCTCAGGTTGTCTCCAATGCACTGGACATGAAGCTTAGGGATGATCTCGAGCGATTGAAGAAGATCAGGTGCTTAATTTTTCTTGTTTTTAGATATTACTGTTGTTAACGTTCCTTACATCAGTTATTATTTATCTTTTCTAAGTCTGATAATTGTCTTGTAAATGAGTTAACATCCTTTGCCTGTCTAAAAACTTGCTTATCTTTTGTGACTTTTTTTTTTTAAAATCAAAATCATGGTTGTGCTCTTGAAAACTTTTTCATTGAGATTGTTTATATAAAGCTAAAATTTTAAGTTCAAAGGTTACAATGATAGCATGATTCCCAGAACAACAATTTGTATGGTTTCGTCTTCCGATCTGACAAGCTGACATAAGTGCTAACGGTTTTCTGAAGTTTGACCTTCTTTCCAGTTGAATGATCCGAGGTCAAATTCAAATGATTGTGCATTTATTGTAAGTTTTAATTGCTGCTGTCAAATCTAACCGCATTTTCTTTAGGCATGACTCATATGTAGTATTAATCTCATAAAATTCTTCATCCCTGGTACTCATTATCCAGAATTTTATAAACAAACCTTACTGTTGCATTCATGCTTTTCAGCACCACATGCTGCTGCGGGTATTTCTTCCTTGAGTATTTCTCTACAGCATGCCGTGATTTATGGGGTTGCCTATTTTTTATTTAGAGAGGTTAAATCATTGAAGAGTTTAATTTTAGTCAGAACTCATATAAGTATTGACTGTCAGTTCAAAAGGATTTGGTAATCACCGATGACAAGGAGAATCTAAATTATTGAGTGATGATATCAAAAGTCCTGGTAGTTCTTACTTGTATGATTTAGAATTTAATTCCATCTCTCTGCAGTGGTTTATGGGTTTTACGGATGATACTGGTGGTAGGGCTCTTTCTGGGTTTTATGGATGATACAGCGTCAAACAATTACTTATGTTGTTAATGAACAGAAACCACCGTGGCCTTCGACACTATTGGGGTCTTCGAGTTCGAGGACAGCACACCAAGACTACTGGACGCAGGGGAAAGACTGTTGGTGTCTCAAAAAAGCGTTGAGCTTGGCGTCCACCTTCACGGGATATTCTGTTGTGGTACCCAGTTTTGTTTATCATTTAAGTTTGCTTGTTAATTTTTCCTTGAGGTCATGGTCAGTAGGATCTTCCATTTGATTGTAATTCTATTCTGAAATTTTATAATTTACATTGAAACCGTTGGTGACATTCTTGGTTGTTCTCTCTTCATTGGCTCTGAGTACTCGCTCTTTCATGTTACAATTTGATTCAAAATTAATTTGATAACAATCCCATAGATTCAAATGATAATATATCTTTAAATTTAGTTTCTCTTAGGGATTATATTTAAGATGAATGTTATGAATATTTAATTGGATAATCAGGTAATATATTATCATATAATTCGATATTATTTTATTTTTGATTCATTCAGTTAATTACATTATTTAAGTATTTAATTAAATATTTAAAATTAAGTGTGTATAGATGTATCTTCCATTGAAACTTAAGGCCTTTTAGATGATTATCCAAAATCACGTGTACTTTTTTATCACGAGAGATATAAAGCTTTGAAATAAAATATGAAAATAGAAGATGAATAAAGTTGTTTACCCTAGTTTGGTAAATACGGGAAGGGGAAAAAATAGTATGGGAATTATATAAATGTAATATGGTAAATGGTGAAAAATATTTTTATGAAAAAAAATCATAAAATTTTGATATGAAAAAAATATGAAATGTGTATATACGGATTTAATGAGATATATCGGTAATAATATATTTATAAAAATATAAAAATATTAAACATAATTTTAATACTTTTAATAGATCTCTAGATAATAATATAAATATAAAATATTTAATTGATTATTAATTTTAATATAATATAATATAATATATAATTAAGATTTAATTATTATAAAAAAATATTAAGAGAGATTAAAGATTTAAATGATAAAAAATTAAAATTTTATTTTATATAATTATAGTATTATGTTAATTAATTGAAAATATAAAAAATAATTTTGTATTTAAAAATTTATAAAAAAATAAAAATACATATTTAATATATTTTGAGTTTAAAATTTTGGAACAATATGTTTAAACAGTAAACAATTCATGTTTTTGTTCATTAGGGTTTTTTTTTAAAATAATAATTACATCCTCTCACTTCCCTGATTCTAATCTGTGGAAAAAAAACAAATAGAACCACTGAAATTGTAAATGCCAAAAAAGCCCAATAGTGGGCAAACTGAAACTCGATGAACTAAAAAATTAGCATGATCCCAGGCCCAATAATACGCGTTCCAGGAGAAGAAAGAAAGAAAGAAAATAAAATCATATGAGCAAGCAGCAGACTCAGTAATCACTCACTCGCACTCAGTCACTCACCACCTTTTGTCTAATCCGCCCTTCATCCTACTCTAAACGGATGGCCGGTGGTAACCACCTTAAGTCCTCTTCCAATAAAGGCCCGTCTGCCTCCACCTCCACCGCTTCATCGCACCGTAAATCCCGCTGGGAATCACCCAAACCCCCACTTTCAGACCCAAAATCCAACCCCTCTCCCAAACCATCTACCCCCGCTCTCGCCCCATTCACTCCGCCTGGACCTCGCTTAACTTTCTCCGACCCACCACCACCTCCCGCCTACGATTTCCACATGCTCGACCGCCGTACAATTATCCTCGCCGACGGCAGCGTACGCTCCTATTTTGCCCTTCCGCCTGATTACGACTTCACTCCCCGCCCCGTGGATTCCTCACACCGCTTCTTACGGAACGATATAGGTAATCGGTTTCCGCCGCAATTGAGTCCCGAAGCAGGAGGGCTTCGTGACAATCGGGAGTTTTGGAACAAACCGATTGGTGGGCCCGATGGGGTGGGAGCCATGAAGAGGAAGTACGGCGATGATATGCAACGTGTGAACCCCGGCGGCGAAGGTTTTGCGGGAACGAGTGGGCCGATTGAAGAGAAATCTAGGCCTTCCAAGTATACGAGGAGTGGTCTTGGTGGTGGTCAGACTGTAGTGAAGCATAATTATTTTGAGGTTGATGAGAGTGCGTTAAAGAAGGCGTTTTTACATTTTACGAAGGCTATTAACGAGAATGTGGCGCAGAGGAAGAATTATTTGGAGAACGGGAAGCAAGGACGGCTTCAGTGTATTGCGTGCCGCAGGTGTGTTTAATTCTAGTTCTTTTCGTACCATTGACATACTTATCGATTAATACTAGTTTTGACGTACTTATAAGCCACACTTGCATTTATATGGTGGATTATTTTGTGTCTAAAAATCCAACAGAAGGATGTGTTTTTGTTCCTTTAGTTGAGCGGAGAGGCTAATTTATTCGTAGGGGTAAGGTTTCAGAATAATGTCAAAACCATATAACAAGTGTTTGAATCTACTTTTCATCGTCTTTGTTAAATGTATGGGGAATGGGAAATTGCATGCTGTTCTCGCTTATTACTTTATTGGAACCTATAATTCAGTGAGTTGGTATTGCATGCCATATACAGCGGTGGTTTGCACCTATCAAATCTCAGAAGTAGATAAGTATGGAGTTTAATTTGCTGAGAATTGTACTTTCCCTTGCAATGTAGTCAGTTAAAGTAAGCTTGTTTGCATATTCGCATGAGAAGGGATAGTGCTGAAGCTTAACCTTCCTGTATTTTTTAATTCTGTTGAATATTAGTTGTATGGACTATATAAGAACAAAAAAGAGAGGCATTTTTTATTGTGATTTAGTGGGTTTTCTTTGATTAACAAATGGAAGTTTATTTTATTTCTTCCTAGATTGATGATGACATGTTTTGTTGCTTGTTTTTGACTTTCTTTTTTGAGTTATTATAAAGCATTATTTTGGCTATTCTTAATAAGAAAGAGAGAGATGGAAGAGACGGCTTGGGAGGAAGGGGTATTTGGTGTTTGATTCTTGGATGTAGTGTGTGATCATTTTGTCTCTTAGATGCTCAGCTGGGGTGCTCACAATGAAATTTCTAGCTAAATGAACTGTCGAGGCCATACCCCTGTTACAGAAATTTTATGTATTAGGACAGTACCAGTTCACTATGCTTAAGGTTTTGTTTGAGTTTTGAGTGTGTGTAGAATATTTTTCAAAATTATTCGCAATTTGTTTACTATCTTCTCTAGGCGGAGTGGGAAGACAATCGAGTAAAATTTGATCACGAACATTTAAAAATTGCTCCTTTTCTTTTTTCTAGATGAAGTTAGTGTATAAGTTATATCTTTTTTTGTTAAGAGGATATAGGCTATATTTGTTGTTCATGTTTATGGCTTGGGCTCATTTGCAGTTTTTCTTAGAATTAGAGAGTGTTGATGGTTTTGGACGATTATGCTAGTTTCAAATTATCAATGTTGGGAGTTAGCTGGACTTTGAATGGCAGACAAACATAAAGATATTGGTTTTCTCAGTTTGGATGTCATCAAGGAATTGCTTAGTTCCCATTGTTGCTTACTCTCTAGTGGTTGTCAATAGGTTCCCCTTGGTAGATGGTGGTGTATGAATGTAAAGGTATATGTTGTTGTCCGGACATTCCTGTGTAGTTTAGACGGGTAGCAGCATGGCCTTCTCTCCTCTTAAAAATTTTGATTACAGAATTATTGGCTTACATTATTGCTGATATTTATAAGGTTTGTGCTTGGTAGGGTGACTGAAGATATAATTTTTAGTTCATCTTTTTTTCATAGAATTGTCACCACCTTTATTTTGCTTAGTACAGACCAATATGAATGGTGTAGAAACTTTCTTGGAAGACATATCGCTGTATGCTTGTGCTGTTTCATTTCTAAACATGCTAATCAAGTTCTCATGCTTCTGTGTTAACTTTTTGGTAAACTTTATGTTATAACATTTCATAACTGGAAGTTGGATTTTGAATGCCTTTCTACCATTGTGGTTGACTGCAGAATTTTTGTTTGACAGGTGTGATGCAATTTCCAGTATGAATTTGTTTTTAGCTTTGGTTAACCAAATTTAAGGTCGTCACTGCCTGTATTAAACTCGATTTTGTCTCTAATGAATTGATTCCAAGAGAGTTGAACACTTGTAAAGATAAGTTATCAGTAAATTATTTCAGAAGCCCATATTATCAGTAATTTGCACATGGCTACGATTTTGTAGGCAAGATAAGTTGTTAGGTGCATTAGTGATTTCAGTACCTTTAATTCTTTCCTTTATTATTTTAGGATTCAGGAGTGATAATAAGAACTGATATGTTTAGGAGAACATGCATGTGGACAATAGTGGCTTAACTGTTAGAAAACATTCTACACTTTTGATGATTTCATTAAATTTCTGTGGTTAATGAATGCAGTGATACATAACTACAAAATGGAGTTTCTACACAGAAGCACACTTGCCCTAGAACCGTTTAGCTTATTAAACTTATGAACTATTGATTATAATGTCTTTTTTGATCATCTTGTGTTTACTCTACTTTGTGGACCTTCTACTTTTTATTTTATAAGAAATGATTAATTTTGTTTGAAAGCTTACAAACATAACAAGTATGTCCATTAGCAAAACTAGAAAAGGTAAAAAAGAAACTAACATTAGTTTACTTAGGATTTCTTAAAACAAAAAATAGCATTCCAAAACACCCATTCACAAGGAGAAAATGCATTGTGGACCTTTAACAAAATTTTGTAAATATGGTTCTAACTAAGGTCTTAGCTAAGTAGTTTGACACATTTTTTTGTAGACTTGTGTCTTTAGCATGAGTATCATTACAGTTCTAAAAATCTTTGGGCTAGCCAAATTTATCTGTCTTTCGTGTTATCAGTTGGAATCCTGATACATGCATTTGACAGTGATTTTTCCACTCTTTTCTATCAATAAATTGATGGCTTTATTGTGCTTGATGTTGGCCTTTTTGCATATTAATTTAGAATATTCTTGTGAGCTTTGCATGCTTTTCTCTAATCATTACTTATTTTTAACGCCTACTCCAGGTTCTGTGTTTTAGAACTTCTTGACCCGATGATATCTGTCAATAAGAATCAGTTCTATTATGCTTTGCTTTATAATTTTTGTAAATGTTTACCAGGGTCTACCTTCTAATCTTGCCAAAAAGTCATATTTGCCTTATAATTTCTTGTAAATTGTCTACCAGGATTATTAGTGTTGCAGTTTCTTGTTTGTACATTCTGTGGATTAGAATGGATTCTCATGTGACTGTCAATTGACAAGCTAAACTCCAGTCCCCTAATTAAGAAATTTGTGTCGCAGGCATAATTAAAATATTGGGGGACTCTCTAGAGAAAGTGACATTTCTGTGAGTTAGGTGCTTCATTAGAAAGCAATTATTTGTGTGATATATTATTACTGCAGCTCGACTTTTATTATTGCTGTGCAATATTGCTTGACATTTTTAAATATGGCCCCTAAGGTCTTTGTGTGGTTAACTAGGGCATTATATCAACATATGCTCTATAATCATCTCAAAATGTTGGCTTTTCTCATTGTGCACTGTTTCAATGGTCTTCGAGGTTCTCTTGCAGCTCTAATTTATGAAATTTAGCTGTTCTGTTGTTTTTGTCATTACTATTGAGAATACATGTCTTCGGCACACAGATGCTGTGGGAGCACTCATTTTGATGTGAAATGATCTGAAAGTTGTGTGATGAACTTTCTATTTCATTGTGTTTTTATTATAATTCCTGAGTCATTTTTCTTTAATTGCACTTTTGCGGATAGCCAGTGTTGTACGCTCTGTAATTGGTAAACCTTATGAGTATTTGATACTTTGAAGTAGAGTATTTGTGGCTTTTGAATCTATTTTGGATTTGCAAAATTTAAATTAAAAAAAAACTTTTACATGCTAGAGCTGAAATATAGTGTAGACTATGTTTTCCTCTTTTATCTGCCCCTTTTTAGTTTAACATGAATGGCCTAGTTCACATTATGGTAGCTAGTGGCCAAGGCCATAAATTGATGTTTGAATTCCTTACTTCATCAAGAGCTGATATGGGAGGTTTCCAAGCAACTTATATGTGGTCTGAGTTTCAACTCAGTTCTTGCTTTCTTTTGACTAGTGTATATGTTCAATTTAGTTCTTTATCGGTTTTATAGATAAATTAGAGTAAAAATTATATTTGATTATGGAAAGCTATGTATGAATCTTGATGTTTCTAACAAAGTAGGACTATTGTTTGTGCAATAATTGACTTAACACTTTTTACTATATTATTTAGTTTTTCTTTTTTGCCCTTCAATACAGATAATTTGTTGTTATTCTTAACTTGTGATGGTATTTCCCAAATGATTCACTGACAAATTACTATTATTCTTTGGTGTTGTTGCATTATTGAAGGCAAGATGGATTAAAGAGAAGAAATAATGTGATAGTGAAATTTGTTGGCAAGAAGATATCCATGTTTAAGTTTAGCCATTACTAATGATTACTTAGATGGTATCAAAATTAGAGTGTGAATTGAACATAACTTAAGGTCTCCTAGTATGTTTTGTTTGTAAAGAAGTCTACTAGTAGTACTTGTAAGCTATTATAATATATTCTTGGTGAAGAACAAGAAGATAAATATGGTCAAAAAGGAATTGATTGTCCATAATTCTTTCAAAGAATGCTGTCCAGTAGACCCATGAAAATTTACTGATTGATAAATCTATGTCCCTATTGAGTTAATGTAACTCAAGGTCTCCTGGTATGGTTTGTTTGTAATGAAGTCTGCTAGTAGTACCAATAAGCTAATATAATTAATTCTTGGTGAAGGACAAGAATATAAATAAGGCCAAAAAGGAATTGATTGTCCATGATTCTATTCAAGAATGTGATCCACTAGAACACGAGGATTTACCGATCAAAAATCTTAGTCTTGTTGAGTTAAACATTTATTTCTGTAAGCTGGGACTCTTTTAATACTCTAATTTGATCCAATTTCATGTGTAATTGTCGACTTGTATTAATGTTATCCTCTTTATGTTTTCTTTATATTTTTTAATTGAGATTTTCCACCAAGTATAAGTGGCTTTTCAAACTTGGCATTGGAATTCATATCTTATAGTTGGATATTTATTGTTAACATGTTACTTCTCGTTCTATTGAAGTCAATATGGCCTCAAGTGGAACCTAATACCTTATCATCTCAACTAACTTCCACTTTTATTATCTATTGTTATGCTGTTTATTGTGAAAGTAGACTAACGTAGCAGAAACCAATCTATTATCCTTGACAAAGCATATTTCTTTTCTGTAACACATTCTATGATCCTTGATAAACAAAATTGCTCTTTTGTAGATGTATTTTTGTACCATTTGCTAAATGTCAGTAGTACTTTCAAATTTTCTGAAGAAGTATTATAAAAAGGATTTCTTTTCTGAAGCGTGCCTTGCAATTGTGCTGGCCTCGTAGAGGCTCTTCATGATTTTGTTTATAGTGTATCCTGGCTTGTGGAACCTCATTATAGGTCTTACTATGTCTGTTCTTTAGTCATTTTTGGCGCAAACTAACTTTGCTGTCCTTTTGGGGTGAGGTTGCTAGTAAATCTGGTTCTATGTTAATTCTAATTCACTTTGAACTTACATTCTGTGCTTCAGAAGACAAATGATATTGCTCGAATGCTTCTTAAGAAGATTATTAATTTTGATGAATAGTTAAATTAGTTCATTCTACAATTTGTGGAGTTAATGCTTTGGACTACCTTGATGATAACTTTGATTTCTTGGCTTTACTAACATAGCACACATATTACTTGCATTCTATATGTACCTTGAATTTATGGTCTAACTATTGTATTTGTTGTCTTTATTCTCTTCTGAGTTCTGACTTGTGGGCTTATAGTGAGGTCTGAGAAGAAATAATGAATCATCATTGTTCAATGCCCTTGAAATGCAAAATTACAGGTCTTCAAAAGACTTCCCAGATATGCATGGCCTGATAATGCACACGTACAACTCAGATTATGCTGACTTGCGTGTGGATCATCTGGGCTTACATAAAGCTCTTTGTGTATTAATGGGATGGAACCACTCAAAGCCTCCTGATAACTCTAAAGCCTATCAGTTTTTACCTCTTGATGAAGCAGCAGCAAATCAGGATGATATGATTATATGGCCACCCACAGTGATAATTCATAATACAATAACAGGGAAGGGTAAAGATGGGCGCATGGAAGGATTGGGAAACAAAGCAATGGATAAAACAATAAGAGGTATAAGGTGCCCCTCTATTTCTTTATCATTGTAATTGCTATGTACACTGATATTATTTGGACATCTTTTAATCACAAGTCTTCTGTCTATAGGTTGTGCTTTGTATTTTCATGATCCAGTAGAGTGATATCACATAATTGTTATATCAGGCTAAACCCATTTTGGTTTGACTCATGTTTTAAGAAAGATACATGCTATCTTATAAAGTCATTTTTTTTTTAAACTTCTGTGGCTCATCACTCTTTCACTTGGTGATTACACCACTACATATCAATTGAGACAGGTTTTTTTTCCAGCATACAGAAAGGCAACTGTGGTTAGTGGTAAGATGATGTTTTGATTCACTAAGGAGCACAACTTGCGCTGAAGGGGTTCTATCTTGTCTTTGCACCACCGTTATCATTAACGATTGTAACTTTGATGAGACTATTTGTGGGGATTTTTTTTGTTTTGTATTACATTTTCTTAAGAAGGAACGCGACCTAGAGCTGACTGGTGACATGACATCTGTAGCTGTCCTTTAGTGTGTGTGATTATGACTTTGTGAAGTCTTTCACTTTTTGTTGTCCTCTTTTTCCTTCTTTCTTTCTCCTATTGTCCTACTGTGACCTTTAGCCTGCAGCCCCTAATTGCTATCCATGTTTGATGGTTTTTTTCACTTCATTTTTGTTCATGTTATTTGATAACTAATTTATCTTCTTATACCTATTTTATTATGTGTCTCAATGCATTGTTAGACTAATTGCTTGTGGATCTATTTGGATCATGGAATTTACTCTATGCATGCATACATCTTGGTTTATCATATTCTATAAGAATTCTTATTTGAGATGTTAAATATTGATGTGTCTTTCATTTTGTTAATGTAAGGTTCTCAATTTATTATGTTGGTTATCCTATGATGTGAGGTGTATACAGATTTATTGCTTTTCTTTTTTATCCCTAATTTGTTTACGGGCCTTTTTTTTCCTTTTTTTTTTAGCTTGGTTATCTGATGTTCTGAATTGCTTTCTGGTATTGGTGAGATATCTTTATGCTCGAGACAACTATACTATACTACTTTCTCAGCCACTTCTTGTGAAGTGTTCCTTGGATTCATGTAATCTGTGGATGAGTCCTGACTTGTATCACCCACACTTAAAAGAGTTTCATATAACAACTTCTGTGTATACATAAATTTCTGTATTTTCTATGTTTTTGGTAATAGACACGAGTGCTTAAAAGATAGGAGAGTAGACTGAATGATTTACTGTCAGCTTTTGGGGGAAGTTCATGTATGTTAAATCATGGGGGAAATTCACTGATGTAAGTGGTGAGATATATTCTGGGTTCTCTCAGCAGATGTGTTATTGGAAAGGAGATTGTAAAAGGGAGGGATGGAGGCGAGGACATGCATAACCAAATTGAATTTGAATATCTAGTTGGAGGCATTAAGCAGCAGCTTGTAATCAAGTGGCAAATTTCAGTGATTGGCCCAAGATTGCCTGGATTCACCAAAAGACTCAAATCAGGCCTAGCTTAAATTTTCTGTTAGGTTTGGGGTAACCCTTGAGCCAACCAAGAAAAAGGGACTTGAATCCTTACCTCAAAATTATTTGGCTAAGCCATTATTATTAATGATTTACCTGTGAAGCCTCTCTTGCTTAAGTTGCATGATAATATATTCAAGTTCTTTTACTGTTCTTGAAGACCTTGATATCGCTCATGCCTATTTATTGTTTTAGTTGCCTTTTCATTCTTCCGGTTTGATCAATGTGATAGTGATGACAACTCTGCCAGCATGCAGATAGGATGATTAATGAGTTGTTACTAATCTTTCCATACACTAAAGCTCTTATTTCACAATTTGCTTTTATGTGCTTCTTTGCATCATATTGGAGTCTTTGAAACCTGCCCCTTGCTGTTATTTCTATGATCAAGAGACATCAACATTGTTTTGAAATTTTTATGGTTAGGTAACTCACATTTTCAGATAACCAGGAATTTAGAAACTCTAGAGAGATAGGCAAAAACAATCAAATAGTAACCTGTTGAAAATTGATGCATTATCAATCAGACAGTTGCATGTTCTTTTTCCTTTATTACTCTATCTGCTGTTTGACCATCTAAAAGTATTTTTTGTTTCCTGGGAAAAACAAGTCAGTGGTATGTTTTGGGATGCAGTATCAAGCTGAGTCCATTATTAGCTTGCAGCACTTACACACACACACACACACATATTGTAATTTTTCATACAAGATATAAATCAGATCAAAATGCATGTTGGATTTATAGTGGTAAACCCATCCAATATGGATTTGCCAATTGTGGGTGGGTTTGATTAGCTACTTATTCATTTTATGGTACATTATTTATGTACTTATTCATTTTATGGTACATTATTTATGTTCTCATGTAGCTTTTGCCAAACTTGTCATAACTGGGAACAGTTTTTGGCTTGGAGGTGGTGTTAGGAATCTTTGAGTGAGGACTACATGCCAGAGTTTACAAATTGGACGAAAACCAACTTTGTTTGGTGTCCTTATTCAAGTTGTAGGTTCTCGAGACAACCCAAGAGTATAGTCATTTAGTAAGGGTAGAATGCATGGGTTGGCCTTGTCCGCAGTTTATAAGTAGGTGTATCTGGCTACATTTCATGCGGTTCATAGGTTCTGAATGTGTGACTTTGCTAAACATATCTTTGCTGTGTAAAAATAGTGCGGCCTATAGAAATGATGCTGATTTCTGTGTGTTTTTTTTCCATCTGTAAAAGGTTGTTTCTTCCTTTGGAGAATTTAAAATTTTTTAGCTTCGGTGACAATGGCTTGATATTTGCATGTTACTTTGTAATCAACTGCTCGCTCCATGTCTTTCAAAATAATCAAGCTATCTAAGTTTTTCTCTGCATCTCATAATATTTGGCTGGTGGATCATGATTGAATTTTCTTCTTATGAGGTTGTGTAATTTTTGCAGCAAATACCATTGTCTTGAAATATTGTTATCTATGGAATTTGTTGATACACATTATCTACTCATAACAATCTTGATTTGCCTTGTTGTATACTCAAATATAAACAGTGAAGTTCTTTTGACATCTTTTTACTACTTCTATTCGGTGTCTTCAGATCTCGGCTTTGGAAGTGGCAAGTCCAAATCATTGTATGGAAGGGAGGGTCATCTGGGCATCACTCTTGTAAAGTTTGCTGGTGACCAATTAGGGCTAAGGGATGCCTTGCATTTGGCAGAGTATTTTGAGAAGGGCAATCGGGGACGTAAGGTCTGGGCTCATGTGCAGCTGTTGATGTTGGGCAAAGATGATGAAAAGAATCCAAGTCTTTTGAAGGTGGATCCATGGACTGGAGATAAAAAGAGGATCTTGTATGGCTATCTAGGAACTGCTAATGATCTGGACAAGGTTGATGTAGAAACAAGGAAGAAGGTTGTGATTGAGAGCCGGAGGGAACTCAAACTATCCAAGTAACTTATGTGTACATTTCAAGGTATATTCTACTGTGCCTTAGCTATTTTCACCTACTTTATGAATCACCGATGGGTCCCTAATTATTTTTTTCCTCCTGATAGTGTGGAAGGTCACCGGAGCTTAACATTGTTTGATTGTTAATAGTCTTTTGAGGTTAAGATGCAGCACCATCAACTATTTATAATGTTACACCGTTTGTTGTGCAATATTTGATTGACAATAGGCATCATTTGCTAAATCTTAATATAGGCGCTCTGAACTGCTGGTTCTTTTTTCCTTTGCATAAAAGATCCTTCTCCCCCTCTCTCACCTGCTTCTTCTTGTATTGTTTAGATTTGAGTAGGATTCCATCTAACAAGCCTGAATTTGAATAGCAAAAAATAAGGCATGAATAATTTTTGTAAAGCTCTTTGCCAAACTTAGAATGTAACTTCCTAATTGCTAAGAAGCCTAACAACAAAAACCATTTCTTGACACTAAAGACTCAGAACAAGGAATTGGGTGCAGCTGCCCTCTGGCAATTATAATTGTATGGATTGGAAAATAATGAGATTGCCCACAAATAGCTTCATCTGTTCAGTGAGAAATGTTGGGATGGCTAATGTTCTTATAGTGTTTAAATATCTTTTTTACTTTTAAATTCTTCTGTTGATTGTCTTGGCAATGGTAGCAAATCCTTGCTCGAGATGAGTTTTGCCTGGCCCTCTTTGTCTAGTCAATTGCAACTAAAGTAATAGACATAACAGTGTGTGAGATGTTTGGATGATTCAATTATATGGATGTGATGTGATGTGATGTCCACCATCTTCCTTCCTTAATAGAGGTGGCTAACTTTATGTTTAGCGTGGACCATGCTACATATTCGCATAAGATTCAAACATAATTTTTGATTAATTAAATATATGAAGGTACTTGTTAGATTTTACTGGTTTCCAGAATCTTTGACGTGGCAGATATTCTTTGTAGATAGATAGACGGCTTGAATTTAAGGCATATTAAACCTGCGGGCAATTCATTTTAGTCGTTTATCGCAAGACTTATCGTTTAGATTTTCAAGAAAACCGCGGCCTGTGTTGATTTGATTTTCAACATGGTTTGATTGTGAGCGTTAAGTATTTCAAAGAAACATGCATCGCCATGATGAAATGTGTGTGTAATCCTTTTTATTAAACGAAATATTTTATTTGAATTAGATCTATTTTAAAATTTATATTTATTAGAAAATATTAAAAATTAAAAAAAATATTAAAAAAATTAAAAATAATAAAATAATAAAAAGTTAATATTAATGAATAATTCGTAATCATGACTTGTATAGGTGGACTCATTTTTCACTCATATTTATTTTAATCGTTTCCGTCTCAATTTAACTTGGCCCGCTCGATGCCCAAGTCTAGCTGTTAAAATTATCTGTTGGAGGCTATTTTCCCTGCGTCTTCCCTTGCTCATTTAGTACCAAATTCTAAACCTATCACATCCCTACTTATCCCTAATTCACATCCAATCCAACCCAATCCAATCCAATCAATTATAGCCTAACGTGGACCCCAACTTTCTTATCTCAATACCAGGTTTAATTTCAACACGGTAACCATGATTGTTTATTTTGAAATTTTGTTTCAAACTTGAACGCATTTCAAGCAACAACTACTAACCAGCTTGAATTTTTAACCTCCCTTTCCATCTTGTGGGCCTTCTCTGGCATGCCTCCTCTTCCACCCTGCCGCTTCAATTCTCCCTCCCTGATTACTAAATACAAGGAAAAAAAATTATATAAAATTTGACTTAAAAAACATACTCTATATATATATATATACAAATTTAATATGATATATTATTAAAAATATTTTTTTAAAATATAATAATATCAAACATAATTTTAATATTTTTTATTAGTTAACAATTTAAATATAAGATATCTAATTTATTATTAAACTTAGTATAATATAATATATAATTAAAATTTAATCATTATAAAAAATTATTAAGGGAGATTAAAAATTTAAATTACAAAAAATTGAGTTGTTTTGTTTTATATAATTATAATATTATAATAATTAATTAAAAATATAAAAAATATTTTTATATTTTAAAAATTTTATAAAAAATGAAAAACAGACTAAGTCTGCGCGCCCTTGCATTCAGATTACGTTAAATTACATCCATGTTTGCAAAATTTTCTTTTATTTATGAAAGAAGAGAGCAGAAATGGGCTGCGTGCTCTGCTTCGCTCATCATGATTCATGCCTCAGCAGAAAATGATACTCTAATACGTGTAAAAATATTTTTAAAATAATATTTTTAAAATACAAGGTGTGTGTTGTAATTTTTAATAATCCGGCAATGGCTTTGCTTTATCTGACTCCTCCCATGTGGTGGTCACGCTGGGCCTGGCCCACCCCACACCTACTCTACTTTTCCACCTTTTCCTCTCTTTTTTTTAATTTTTTACGACCTCTCTTCGGTTTCCGGGAAAGCATTATAATCAATTCTCATTCACACCATCATCCAAACACTCCTTTATCTTACGTCATCGTCGTCATCCTCCTCCTCTTCTCCTACTTCCTTATCTTACGCATGCCCTGCGCATTTTAGATCCTACCGCGCACCTGCGCAGTCTCTCGTCCACGTGGTTTTATAATAACCATCCACGTCCTCACCCTCTGCTTTTGGTTTTTCTTTTTTTTTACGTACTTACTTTATCATCTCGGCTTCTTCAATCTCTCTCTCTCTCTACATTTCTAGGGTTTGGGTTTTTTTTTTTTTCTGTGTTGTTGTTAACTCGCTTATTGAGTCACCAAACCAAGATAATTGAATCAATCACTCATGGGGTCGATCCCCGATCCGGGCGAGTTAACTGAGTTGACTCAGCCGAATTTTGACGAGTTCCAGCGTCAAACCTCGTTAATGACCAGTTGTACACTCCTTTGGAAGGAGCTTTCTGATCACTTCACTTCTCTTGAACAGAACATCCTGAAGAAATCTGCTGCACTTAAGCACAAGATACAAACCCTAGACTCTGAAACGAAAGCTTCCTTGGATGTTCTGAAGAAGCGGGAGGTCACCATCGACGGCAGCGTCGAGATCGCTTTAGAAAAGCTGGAAGAACGCACTGAGGCTGCTTTGAGTAACTTGAATTCTCTCTTGCAACAGAAGGAATTCGACAACCCCGACGGTGAAGTCGACGACGGCGACGCATTGTTGATGATATTGAAGAATTACTGTCTTAAAATGGAGGCAAGAGAATTCTGGAAGTTTGTGACTACTAAAAAGAAAGAAATAGAGGAGATGAGAAATGTATTGCCGGTGGCGCTAACTGAATGTGTTGATCCCGCCAAATTTGTTATGGAAGCTATATCAGAGGTCTTTCCCGTGGACAAACGGAAAGATAAGAGTAGCAATGATCTGGGATGGGCTTGCGTGTTGGTGTTGGAGAGTTTGATACCGGTGATGGTCGACCCGGTGATAGGTAAGTCGAGGTTGTTGGTGACGCCTAGTGTGAAGGCGAAGGCCAAGGAGATCGCTGAGACTTGGAAGGTGAGCCTGGAGGAGAGAGGTGGGATTGAGAACGTAAAGACGCCTGACGTGCATACCTTTTTGCAGCATCTCGTTACGTTTGGGATTGTTAAGAAGGAGGATGTCAACTTGTATCGGAAGCTTGTGGTTGGCTCCGCCTGGCGGAAGCAGATGCCGAAACTTGCCATTTCGCTTGGTTTGGGTGATAAAATGCCCGGTATGTTTGTTGTATGCTATCTATTCAACTTCTCTTACTGAATGACTAAATATTTACGCTTAATTATTTAAAGTTTATTATTCTTATCTATCATACTCACCATGATTCCAGCTTATTTCTACCAGCTGCAAGATTTAAAGAGGGTAATATTGATATTAACATTCGGAATAGGCTGCACGCAAGGACGGCATATTGATTTTGAATATAATATTTTTATATTTTTAGTTTGTTGCTGGGTTGATTTGGCACTGTGTTTGTTTGTTTTTTTTTTTTTTCCGAAGTCGAAGAAGAGGACGATAGTGGTTATTTGTTAGTCCTAATGCGGTACTGCTTGTCCCTGGTTAGAATTTTTTGCCTGTCAGAAAGAATTTAGATCCTATGGCTAGCATAATCATGTTGCTTTCTGCTGTTGTACATGGACTTGTATTAAGATTTTTAATTTTATAACATATTCATGTCTTATATTTCAATCTAGAAGTACACTCAAATGATTCCAATACTTTTAAATGAATGAGCATGTGAATAAAAATTTTCCTATCTAATCGTAGTTTGGTAATTCCCATAACACGATGGTCTTTGTTATGTATTTATTTAGATGATCCGTTGTTCAGATTTGAAGGTGCTGTGATTTATCTTCTAAAGCTTTATTTGTTGCTTTTACTTAATATTTACAGAGATGATTGAAGAATTAATCAGTAGGGGACAGCAGCTTGATGCAGTACATTTCTCATATGAGGTTGGCCTCGTGGACAAGTTCCCCCCCGTTCCTCTACTTAAAGCATTTCTGAAGGATGCAAAGAAGGCTGCTGCATCTATTTTGGAGCATCCAAATAATGCTGGCCGAACTGGGGTATAAGATCTCTCTTTTCCTTTATTTAGTTCCTTTAACTGATTTGTTATTCAATTTTATGGAGTTGGATAATCTTCTCTTGACCGGATATTGGTCTCTAGTTACTACATGGGTAATCCTCATGCTGAATGCTTAGTTTATTCCTTCCCTTTTTGGTGGTTAAAAGTGTAGGAATAGCTTCAAAGTTTACATGGAATGCCTTTTAAGACAATATAAAAGCTTTGTTATGGTATTAAACAAGATCATGTATGGAGTTCTTTGGGGGGATTTTTGTCATATATTTGGATTAACAAGTATTCTAATGGCGGCTTAGAGATTCTTGCATGAGACTCAATTTAATGTTTTTATTCAGTCTCCAAGTTGTTACTGATGGCCTAAATAATGCATTCTCTAGTACTTTATTAATATGTTGTTAACAAGATAAACTGCCAATGTTTTCACCTATGTAGCTTCCTTGATTAGTTGAAGGGTGGAAGCTCTAGAAGGGGGTAACATTTGATACTTTTAGTTGTACTTCAAAAATGGGTGCCTATTCTTTCAACTAATTAATGTTTTCTTATCTGATTCAGCACCTTGCTGCACGCAAAGAACAGTCAGCTCTCCGGGCAGTCATTAAGTGCATTGAAGAGTACAAACTTGAAGCTGAGTTTCCTCCAGAAAATCTCAAGAAGCGTCTTGAGCAGCTGGAGAAGGCCAAGATCGAGAAGAAAAAGCCAGCTGCTGTACCTGCTACTAAGCGTACACGGGCTAGCAATGGTGGCCCAATGCCTCCTGCCAAGGCTGGTCGTTTGACAAATGCATATGTATCATCTTTCCCTACACCACCCACCTTTGTTAGGTCTCCTTCACATACTCAATACCCTGCCGGGGTCCCACCATATGCATCCCCACCTGCCGTGTATGGCACCAGGAGCCCACCAACCAATCCATATGCATACTCACCTGAAGCAGCCCCTCCTCTTGCTGGATCCTATCCAGGAGCTCCCATGAACTATCCTGCTTACGGGGGATATGGTGCCGGTTTGGCGCCAGCTTATCAGCAGGCTTACTACCGATAGACATGACTACTCTTTGAAGATGGTAACCACCGATATGATGACCCAAAATCTCGTTTGCTTTCTTAATGGTTTGTAATCACTAACCTTTTTAATGTTAGCAATGACTGTGTGTTAATTATAACTGTTATCCTGCTTATCACCATGTCACTGTAAGAAGTATTTCTAATGTTCATCAAACATTTAGTATTAGGTGATTGTGGAAAGTACATGATGGCATCATAACAATGTTAAGACTCAAGCATCACCAATGTAGTAGATTAGCTGTAGAAAGACTATTCTGTTTTGTGTTTATCTGCCTTATTTTTATATTTGCAAATTTGGGGGTTCAGCTTAGAAAAAATGCACATCCACTCCAACTTAAGCGTGTAGTAGGATATAATTTAATCAAAGTTGGATGGTATTTGAGTCCATTGGAAGGCCCTCTTCTTTCTTCTACCTTGACTTGATCATCAATTTTTAGGAACATTTGAGTCCAACTTTGCTTGATCACGCAGCATGTAAATGTCCAGCTTATTAGACAGGCTATTTGATTGGTTGCTATAAGAACTGTGGAGACATGAACAAAAATTCTTAATTTCCAGGGTCAGGTTGGGCCAAGATTACTGATATATATCATGTCTATGTCGGTGAGAGACCAGACGATAAATGTTAGTGGTGATTGATTCAATATTCATGCCTCTTTTGTTGATTGTATTATAATTTAGTGATGGAATTATATTTTGTTTTTGAACTTGGAAATCCCAAAATTGTCAGATTGTCTTGCAAGCGCTGACTCTTCGACTAGCGTGGTCTCCAGCGATATCTAGCTGGGTCACACGAGCCCTGATTTAGGAAGTTTCCTCATATTTCTTTAGTAGTTTAGTTTCTAGTTAAGCGGGAGAGCAACGAGTCCTTATTTCTGATTCCATGATACGCATTTACTTTCTAATTTACATCTTATTTCGGAAGAGGTATTGAGGATTTTATGAGGTTTTTGGAAAACTAATGGTTCAATGTGCAAAATATAATATTTATAATCTTACAGGGAGATTTGGCCATAAACTTGGCAGGATCATACTGCGTGTTGGGTAGAGATGGCAATTTGGTACATGAAATCAAGTTTTCAGTCTACCTCTTATTCGGAGAGAGGATTTTTCGATATAGAAAGAAAATTCGTTTATAGCCATAGTGGCATAAACAAGAATACTCATTCACAATCACAACCGAAGTTCTAAATCCACCACCAAAGCCATCTCGGTTATGTTCTGTCACCTTTGATGCTGACAAGAGACCAAAAGGATGCTTAACATAAGTGAGAGGTTTAAGAGGTGGTGTGGGTAATACATAGGGCAGTTGTGGTGAAGGTATTACAAATGAAAAATTAAGAAAAGAAAGTATTACAAAGAATAAATAAGAAAAAAGTGGAGAAAAGAAGAAAATAAATAAAGAAGATAAAAAGACTTTTTTTCATTTAAAAAAAAAAATTATAATTAAGATTTAAATTTAAATATAAAATTACATGAACTTCCTTCCATATAATGGTTTCCTTAAAGGAAATAGATGAAGGGTAAACAAATATATTTTTCAAACATAAGGAGTAGGAATTGTCCTTTCATTGAAGTTCGGGTAGGCCTCAATTATTTTGACGTCCGCGTTGAAACTTCCTCGAATTTGTGCTCTGTTTATGAAAATTTACTTCGAAAATGAGCCTCAAATTTTTGTTCAGCGCTAGTGATTTGATCTCTTCATATTTAACCTGACGATATTCTTGTTCGTTTCAGCGAATGTTTGTGTCATTTGAAACACTTGAAGTCTTGAACAAATTGATTTGTAGGTAGACATTTTCAGCCCTATTCATGCCGTACTTTCCACACAAACACTCAATTGAATGAGCCTTTATCAAGAAGCCAAGCACCAGATATTTTTACAGCTTTCATCTTTTTCCTTTCATGGGTCTTCGCATTTACGTGCCATCTTTTTAGTTGATGTTCAGCACGGACGGGGTTGAATTATTCGTTGCCCACCAACCGTTTGTTGTTTTGTTGCTATGGAACTTGTAATGTCTATTTAATCCGTTCTTATTAAGTTGTTATCATCGTACCACCCCCAACTGAAAATGACAATATTTTTCTTCCGAAGAAGCTTTGCTATCAAGTCACTTGTAACCAGTTCTCATTTCCTCACGAGGGTAACTAGTTTTTGCACAAAGGCTCCAAGAAATCTTCAGAAAGAAAATGGAAGCAAGACTACATCGACGCACTACTCTTCTGGGATTCAACTTTCACCGTTGTTCAGTGACAGGACATCCCATTTTGGTGGCTATGATATAGAGCTTGTGGACGATGATACTTGGAAGGTTTCAGCAGGTTTGGCACACGCGTGGCGTGGATTGGATGATGATATGAAAGCAAGATCTTCTGTGAACGCAATTAACGATGATTCAACATCTGTTGAGGATGACAATGATTTTGATGAGATTGATAATTTGAGAATTCGGGGTGATCTTTTTTACAAACTTGATAGGGATTCCAAAGAATTTGAAGAATATAGTTTTGATTTCCACAGAAGGAAATCTTCCAAGACAAGGGATAATAAAAAAGAAAGCGAAAAGAAGGAAACTTCAAAAGGAAAGAGTGATCTTAAAGAAAGAAAAACAAAGGAAGCTTCAAAAAGAGAGAATGATGTTGGTGCTAAGGAAAGCAAAAAGAAGATGAACCAACATCAAGATTATGCCTCCAGTGATAAAGAATTACTCAAGGGTTTTGTGATTAAAAGTAATATGGAGAGTTGTTATGGGGAGAAAAAGAAGGTTAGGACTCCGACTTTTAATCAGCTTACAGCTCCTTACCATGAGCCGTTCTGTCTGGATATTTACATATCAAAAGCCTCTGTTCGAGCTTGCATTATACATCGGGTTACTAGTAAAGTGGTTGCTGTGGCACATTCTATATCGAAGGATATGAAATTTGACCTGGGTTCAACTAGGAATGCAGCTGCTTGTGCTGCAGTGGGAGGTATTTTAGCTCAAAGGGCATTGGCAGATGACATTCATGACGTGGTTTACACGCCAAGAAAAGGGGAGAGGTTGGAAGGAAAGCTTCAGATTGTACTTCAGTCAATCATTGATAATGGTGTTAATGTGAAGGTGAAGCTCAAGCAGAAAAAGGCCAGGAAGGTTGCTTATCCGTCTGCTTTCTAGAAATATTTGCCGTCTGTTTTGCTGTTTGAAGTACATTATTCAAGATTACTCAGTAGAAAAAGCTACTTAGGCCGCTATTAAAGAGTGTTAGACAATAGGAACAGCCAAGAGATTTCAACACAATGTTCACTGATGGGAATTCCTCCTTAGAGAAAGGACTATCTACTCCCATTTGTTGTTGATATGGGCGCCATATTGTTGAAGCCTCACTAGCAATCATATATCTCTCTGTTATTTATCCACAAATTGTGTTATATTGAAGTGGAAACTTCAAATCGCACCTGCAAATTATTTTTCATATAAAGTTTTGCTCAGATTCTATTAGTGCCAGAGAGTATAGCACCATTGCTACCCTAATCCCTAATTCACAATATGCCATCCTTGAAATATGAATTATATGCAAGGCAATCAGTGAGCAGTAGAGCTATTATATATCGACTCAATTGTGCAAAAATATAAGTTAACTGAGTTTTGCCTAACTGGATTGGACGATAAATCAAGATAATTAAAATGTAAAAACGAGATAAATTCAAGATAAAAATCAACTCTATTAAACGTTCCCAGAACATTATAATCACAACACAAAGTGAAGAAAATTTGAGCTTCAGATTCAACATCTAACCCACTACAAATTTCAATCATTAGCAGTAGCAAGTTGCAGAGACAGCAGCTCATCTTCAGGAATGGTTTTAATAGTACAATCTGATCGGGGATAAGCGGCACATAACAGTGCATAGCCCCGCTCCACCACATCGTCACTAAGCATACCATCACTTTGATCAACGGAGCCACTGACAAGTTTAGCAGGGCAAGTCATGCACACTCCAAGCTTGCAGTCATGAGGCACATTCAAACCAGAGTCCAACGCCTTGGATAGAATGGTCTCATCAGGATCCACCTCTAGCTCTGTGGACTCACCCTCGTGCTCAATCACCACTTTGTAAGACCTCACAATGGTCGATTTTAATCTATATGTGTGAAAGCCTAAGCCTTTTCTGGGGCTAAAGTGAGAGGAAAGAAGGTTGGTGCTTTTTCTGGGGTGCTTTTGTTTTGGGAGAATGAAGGAAGGAGAGGGAGATAAATGAAGTGTTGCCATGGTTTTGTTTGGCCTGGAGAGACCGTCAGAGAGCTTTTTCTCCACTGCGTTGAACTTGGAACGGATAAGGTTATGCTGCTTATGTAATTTTGTTGGTTCAACTTCACAGCTGGATATATCATGTACTATTTTTCATTTTTTCACTTTTTCTCTTTTTAATATAAAAGTATAATTGAATTTGTTTTATCAATAAAAGATTTTCATATTAGTTTTGGATTGAGAATAAGGTCTTTTCCTTTTCTTTTTTTTTTAAATTGAAAGGAAGAATATTTCTTTATTTTAAAAATAATCATAATTGAGGAAAAACATAATAAAGAGAAAGATAATCCACTAATTTGCTGAAATTACTTTCAATATATTAATTATATTAAGAATTTTTTTTAAATGCATGTAGCAAAAAGATCTATAATATTATATTATGAGTTATTGGGTTTAAGCCTACTTATAATGAGTCGATTTGATTTGATTTGATTTAGTCGACTACCAATTGGTGTGAAATTTATTTGGTAGTTAAACTTTCGTTTAAAATCCAAACTGCATCTAACAGGAGAATTTTTCTCTTCTTATTATTTAGACACCAAACAAAAAGCACAAAGAGATCAGGTTTCCCAAAGGAAAACAGTACATAAGTAAATGGTGTTATGAAAACGACTAACATCAATATTTTGTGTCATGTTCAAATGGATTTCAATACCAACTTCAAACTGAGTATACAAATTATGTTTACTGTAATTTACAGAATTTAATTTGACATGTTTAATTGTTTCCATCATGGGCAGATATAATTTATTTAAATTTCTTTTATTATCTTTCTGCTTCCTGCTGGAAATTTGCCCTGATTAATTTGGCATAAGTTTTGGTGATTGTACATTTTTGCAGTAAAATTGACACCCAATTGAATCCATTCAATTCTTCTTGGTATGAGACTGTAGTATAAATCCCCTTCAGTATACAGCAGCTGAGCAGAACCCACGCCTTTTGCTAATTTAGCCTATAAGTCTATTGTAACATCGTAGAGTTCACGAAGTTGCCAGGAAGATTGCAAAGAGACGCGAGAATGCTGGAAAACTTACTGTTGTAAGTTGAATCAATTTCCTTAGCAGATTCAAATATGTATGTGATTAAGAAAATGAAAGCAGCTTCGAGAAAAACTACGATTTCGCCTTTGCTTTTGGTTAACTTTTTGATACATTTCTGTCTCATAGTCACAGCTTTAGAATGGACTTGTGATTTCCTGATGCAGGTAATTTTTCCTAGCTTTGGAGGCAGGTATCTGTCTTCTGTTCTGGGCTATTTGAATCCGCGAGAAAGGAGGCAGAAAAGATGAAATTCGAGCCCGGATTTGCTATTGTCGCCAATTGGTCTCTTTAGTAGAGAAGAACATGATTCTAAGACAACAGTGATGATGGTTTTAATTTAGCATTTTGGTCTCCTCCTCAAAATAACATGAATTGTAGCTATTTTTGGTGCATGCTGTTCATTCTACAGCCTGATTGTCTATATAAAATTTACCAAAAACACATAAATATGAATGAAAGAGTTGGTGTTTGATCGTTTTCCGAATGAAAGAGGGCATCTTTTTGTCGATTTTGCAAATTTAGCTTACTTATTAAGAAAAAGTATTTGGACAATTCAAGCATTCGACTCACCAGCCTTACAGGTTCTTGGCCATTATCCAAGGAAATCCTGAACGCCTCTACCAGCGAAAACCCGGTCAGACAATTCAGCCAAAACGAAGTTCACAGTGAGTAAAACGACACTTGACCCTGCAATTACTCCCAGCACCACACCTGTCGTCCCCAATACTTTACCAAACGCCGGCCACTCTATCTCCCTAATCTCCTCAGCAACTCCATTCAACAAATCTCCCTCCTTCTCCTCCTTCCTCTCCTGCAAAACTTTCTTTATCTCCGATCCCAACTCGCTCAACTCCACACTCGACTCACCAGCACTCTTAACCGTTTCAGTTTCCGCGTCACTGGATGCCTCTGATTTCTTAGTGCTTTCTTGGCTTTCTTCGATGGCTTTAACAACGACGGACCCTTTCTTTCTGAATGCTCTGATGTTTGTGGCTTTAGGGAGGAAAGATATTGGGTGAGTGAAATGTGGCCGTTGCGGTCTGACGGAGGTTTTTGAGGGGATATATGCCACCGGGAATTGCAGGGAAACTGCCATGTTCGTTTCTTTTAGGTATTTGAATGTGAATTAGGATAGCGTCGGAACGGCAGAGGTTTTAGCCTTTAGGATGGAAGCTGTAGCTGATGTTTCAATCTGCCTGGCAGGCAGAGTAGATAGATAGAGCTAACAGTTTGACAAGGCTGAGCCCAAATTTTTAGTAGACCCACTATCAAAGCTGATATGAAAATTGCCCAGATTAGGATGGGCTTTTACAGCCCAATATAAAGTGTATTCGCCAAGTTTCAAATCCAAACCCTCTCAAATTACAATTTTGAGATTTTACACTTTGACCTGTCAAACAATCTCGGGAAGGTAATTGGGTTTTTTTTTTTTTAATTTTAAAATGGTCAAATTGTATGTTTCCTCAAATGGTACGTTGTCACGTCAATTTTACTTTTGCCATATAAGAGATCTAGCCTTACTAGAGTCATGGGTTATGATTTGATGCTGGACTACAAACTCCCGAGTGATTTCTGGAAGCAAATTGTAAACACGAGTTTTATAAAATTCACATTCATTTCTGTCAAGAAATTCCGAATACAAATCCCTTGAATCACGTTTAACGTCAATTAGATTAAAGAATGGATGAAAGCAGTTGAGAAACAGATTAAAAAAATGAGCGTGCATTGTTCATTAATTTGTCTCTTTACAACTCTTAATTTTGTCTTAACTCTTGATTGGCATCGCAAGCGATACAAGCCAAATTCAAATATTGTCTCTTTTCTTTCTCCCTTGTACTTTTATCTTTTCACTGTAGTTTAATTTAGTTTCATTAAGTGTGGTTGTAATTTTTCATGCATCCATGTCTGCAAGCTGCTGCAAGTGGCGGGTTTTGATGGGGCCAAAATTAGTTTGGAGTTGATT
The DNA here is from genome assembly GCF_011075055.1 of Mangifera indica. Taxonomy (NCBI): domain Eukaryota; kingdom Viridiplantae; phylum Streptophyta; class Magnoliopsida; order Sapindales; family Anacardiaceae; genus Mangifera; species Mangifera indica. The sequence goes on from NC_058143.1 coordinate 18,068,789, forward strand.
GAGATGAACGTACCCATAATCTGACAGACCGTTTTCTTTGGCCACATGTTATGCATCTTCATTTCTCCAATGTTATCTCCATTATTGTTTCTCAATTATTTCCTATTGGGATTCATTCTAATTAATCTGACCACAGACAAAACGTTCTTCTGATTTCAGCTGTGATTGTTTATTCAGCTTTTTCAAGGAAAGCTATAATTAATAAATCAATTAAGAAGATTTCTCGCTAGAATGAATGTGAAAATTCGGTGATGAAATTTCAAAATAGTCAGTAAGATCACACCCACCAACTCTTCCACTGTTGAAGATGCACATGTTTACTTTGGTAAAACTAATACCAGATGCTTGTTTTTCATCAAGATTTTGATTAAACCATCTTCTTGACTAAACATTTTCTCATTTTATTTTTTATAATTTCCCTCCAGAGAGAAAAGTAGAAGCATTATATATAGGCATGCATGCACAAGGATTTAATTTCGAGGTGAAAATATCAGCTTTAGGGTCCAAATTGGTGTCCTTTATGAAAAGCAGAAGATCACTGCCAAGATTCTTTATATGCGTGGTTATATATCAGGCCCTACTTGTTTGTCAATTCTGTGTTGCATTTGGCTTGTTTAATTTACACTTAATTAATTTTCTTCTTGGCTTCATTGATTGAGGATTTTTCACTGGGGACAAATGGTCTGGTGTTAACCTTACCTAAACCAACTAACTTAAGAAAATAAATTTATCGAAAGCATTATGTTCATTTTTTTTGTGCACTAGTTAACATCTATCTCTCTTTGGATTCTTTTTGTTTGTCTCCCTTTTTAATTTTCATGTATAAAAATATGAAAAGAGGAAGCCAACCTCCCTTTTGGGCGATTATCTTAATACTAATTCCATCACTTGCTCCCGTCCACGCAAATTTGGGATTTTCAATGCCCTATATTTTGCTCATTGTTTCGAGGTCACTGTTAAAAGTTTACACTACAATCCAAACCGTTGCACGTTAGGCTCAAAGGGCTTTCTCCATATATATATATATATATATCTTTCAAGTAAAGACATTAATTCATGAACGTATTGATTTGCATTGGTAAATATGCAAAATGTTTATATATATTTCACCTCAGGAATCCAGTGACGACCTTGGTTTGATACTTTGACTGAAGGCTGCACTTTTTATTTACTTTTTCTCACCAATAATTCACCTTTTATTGCTGCAGGTGCATTCCTTTATATCATATATGTTCATCTTTTAAGAATTTATGGAGCCTGTAATGGGGTTTTGACATGGTTATGTAGCTTCTTAATCTCCCCCAAGTTTCTATTCTTGCATACCCAGTGATTCTTTGTAAATACGTGCTTCATATGCAAACTTTCTCTAAGATTATACATAGCTTGTAGGATCACTATAAGTAACTAAGTAAAGTTCATAATAATAGCGACAATAACGTGCAAAAACAGCTCCACATGCAATATGCATAGCTCTTTTTTGGCATTAATGTACAGTCCCCAAAACTAACTAGGCTCGTGAATATGTTTCCTTTCATCCTCGACATGTTGGCACCCAAGTTTCTGCAAGGTCCACACCAAGTATTCAAGGACAATTATTTAATAACTAAAACGAAAGTTGCTTCACATGAAAAAAAAAAAAAAATCTTCCAATCAAACAAGGAACACAAAACAAGAAAACACATGCATTTTTTTTTTACCATTAACACACTTTACATTAATAGCTTACAAGATCGAATATGCATTGACATTAACATCCCACGCTTTCCTTGGTTTTCTGATCATCGATTACATTAATTTTTTCACAAAATGCTACAGCACAACCGGAGAGATGGAAGAGAGATTATAAAGGAAGAAACAACTGTGAAGTAATGTTTCTTTTTGTTTTCATCACTAGGTAAAAAGTTAACTGCATTAGTGTTAATTAATTACCGAATCTGAGGATGACAAAAGGGAAATGAGAATGTCAGCGAAAGCGCTGATGATGAACTTGTGGGTGTGCTTTGGATTTAATGTAAGATAACAAAGGAGCAACTCGTGCAAGTAATCCCAGTTACTTCTGACGTCTTTTAGGTTTCTGGCTTCAATCATTTCTTGCATTGAAGACCGAAAATCTCTGTAAGGATCCGGGGAGTATTTCTTCACAGCAACCCCGCCTCCTTTGAGTGGCGCTTCTTGACACTCAGGTCTGCTGCTGTCTGGTGACTCGAAAATAGAGTTGGATCGCCCTGGAGACGAGACAAACAAGCGTTGAGAGGCGAAAATGGTGGCGAAATCCGGCGCTGAGGTTTCTTCAGAATCAGAATCCGAGGAACTGGAGCAAGAGAAGTAGTCATCTGTTGAAGGGCCGAGAGATTTTGAAGTTGAAAGCTCCGATGAAGACAAATCATAGAGAGAGTTAAAGTTTTTGAAAAGAAGAGAAGTTGCAGTGGGACTAGTAGTGGATGATGAATGATTTTGATCTTGTTTTGAAGCCGCTGGAGGAGATGGGTCAACGGTAGGCAGGCATTTGAGTCCTGCGAAACAAAGGTTGAAGTTCTTCCAAAACATGTTAGACATTTCTGAGAGAGAGAAAGACAGTGAAGCTGATAGGAATTGTATCTAACAATAATGTCCGCTGTTTTGACCCTATATTTGAGCAGGAGAAACAGAAAGAGAGTAATTCATTTTGTGCAATGGCTTGTGAAAATGTGTATTATCTATTGCAATAAAGAGAGAGATTTGCTTTTATATATACATATATTGTTCGACTGATTTTATTTTATGCAATTTAATTGGATATATAGATAATATATATTTTTTAATTTAAAATTATGTAATCATATTTATTATTTAAATATTCAATTAGATATTTAAAACCGTGCGTGTTTTTTAGGAAAATATAAATGATATATTATTATATGATTGAGTGTTTTTATTTTTAATTTAAAATTAAATGATATATTATCTGAATATTTAATTGGGTATTCGAATCTGAATTCATATAGTTTTATTGTTTTAACTTAAAACTGAAGTTTTGCCATGGATGGAGAAAGGTACATGAATTTTATGTGTGAAATGGTTGTGCATGCAATTGCTTACTTGAGAGAATTAACTACTAACTGTTGTTACCTTTTGTACAAATGAGGAAATTAAACACCATGTGTTAAATATTTAGTGACAAGAACAATCCAACGTTTCCATGTTTTTCTCTTTTATTACGTGTGTCCATAACAGAGATTGCTGCACAATCATCGCCTTTCTGACTTACAATTTAGTACATATTTATAATTAAATAAGGCCAAAGGACTGTTTTCCACCTAAGTTTTGATTTGTTTTCAAAGTCATAAGCATATAGTTTGAAAATTTTAAAGTCTCATTTATAAGCCGATTAAAATTAAAAATTTCTGTTAAAAATAGAAGTTAAATCATCATTTTTTTAATAATATTAAAAAATATAAAATGTATTATATTTTTTCTTTAAATTTTCAAAACTAACAATTTCACCATTACTTAAAATTTTCTAACTTTGAAAAATCACATGTCTATCTCCCAAACCTAAGGTTTTTTTCTTTTTTTTTTCTTGCCACCATCTTTGACACTAACGATCTCCTCTCTTCATCTTAAAAAGTTGGCCAATGTCTCCCCTCTTTAGATTTTTTTTGTTAGAGACGAAGAGATCTGGAGAAGAGAGTTCTTCGTGCCTCATTATGTGCCAATCAATGTTTAAGGGTGGAGAGGAGAGGTCACTAGAGTCAAAGATGGTGGTCAAAGAGATGAAAAAAAAAACCTTAGGTTTAGGGGGTAATTGTGACTTTTTAAAGTTAAAAAACCTTAGACAGAGATGAAATTGTTAGTTTTTAAAACTTATGAGAGAAAATTAATAAATTTTATATTTTTTTAATATTATTAGTAAAATAACAATTTTACTTTTATCTCTAACAAAAAATTTTAACAGTAATTCATTCATGGATGAGATTTTAGATTTTTTAAACCCTATAGATATAACTTTGAGAATGTATCAAAATTTTGGGGGGAATAAGTTCTTTGGCCATTAAATAAACAACATTATTATCTTTATGATCCTGCCCTTTAACAATCATCTCTGAAACTAAAAAGTGAGCCCTTTTCGTGTATTTATCTGAACATTTGCTAACACAAAAAACCTGTTAAACGACCTTCAGCTGGGATCTATGATTGTTTTTTGTATTTTATTTGTTGATGCATGCACCACTTTTTTATTATTCTTGTGATTAATTATTAAATATTTAATTTCAATTCAATATTCTTTTGTTGTATCTTACTAGAACTTTGGCCCTCTTCGTCTAATCATGTCGACGAAAATGCATGCACACTGGCGTTTCCTGGATTTCATTGTTCTTTAAGAATTAAACTGATCACCCTAAATTAATAAGTAAAATCTGGTGGGTGAAATCCCAAAGAACCCTTAATCATATTGATGAAAATGCATGCACATTGGAAAACTGTCCAATCATTTCAATGAAAATGCATGCACACTGAGCTTTTCAGGCTTTCATGGCTCTTTGAAAGTTAAATTGATTTTATTAAATAAGTATAAAATCTTGTATTTTTATAGTCTTTTTATAATCGAATTGATCATATTAAATAAGTAAAATCTCAAATAAATTTCAAAATTCTATTACTTATTTGAAATTGAATTGATCACACCAAATAAGTAAAACCATTACTTCAGATAAATAAAGATTTAATTTTAATTTAATCCCAATGAGTTTCGAACCAAAATCTTCTCACTAGGAAATAAAATTTCTTATCGGCTACCACTCAAATTTCCTCGTAGGCAAACGAAGTTTAATTTTGTGTTTCCTTCAACTTTGACCTAGGCTGTAACATGTACCTCCATTACAGTGTCAGAAAGCAAAACGCTCCTTGGAATGGCTTTCGAGTCATGGTGGAATTTCCTTTGTCATCTCAAATATATAAACTACTCATGGCTGCAGAAATTTGAAGGAATTGGACCCACTACCGTATTTAAACAATAGAATGAGATAGCATCATGAGGCTCCATACATTTTCATGCAAAAGACTGATATTATCAGAACTCCATGTTGCATTCTGAAACTGGTGCCTTACATGAAAGTAACTTTGTTTTATTGCATGCCCAGAAAAAAAGTTCTGTAAAAGGAACAAGCGTATTATCTTTATAATATTGTTGGAGAAAGACAAATATGATAAAGAAAGAAACTATTTGCTTTAAGTGAGTAGGTGGTGGGTTTCAGGATTTCCCTGTAGGGAATTTATGCAAGTTTGTTCACATATAATTGTTCATCAATTTGAAGTAAGCAGAGATATCAGACAGACATTCACGAGGGAGCATGTCTAGTCATCTTCTCTTCTATTTCTATATCTATATCTCTCCTGATAAATTATTGGCATTTTCAAGTATGTGAAAGGTGGTAGATAGCTAGCTCTTCTCTCAATGTATCTTGGTGTTTTACTTTGAGTCATGAAAGTATATATGTCTTTTCTGGAAACACAGTTGTGGGTCAGATTTATTATTGGATTTGGGATACTTTGTAGGTCCATTATGTTGAATACATTATTTACTAAAGGAAAAAAAAAAAAAAAAACCCATTTCGACCCATTGCTTCATAATCTGATACTGATAGGCTGATAGCCCGCTGTATCCTTCTAATTATGTTTTTTAGGACCAGACCCAAAAAAATTAGATTTCAAACCAAAAATTTGGGCATCAGACGAACTTAGATAAAACGATTCGTCTATTAAATTATCAAACTCAAGCTCTTTTTAAGTCCAAAGCTCGAAAGTTCATTTGGAAGGGTGCATTTATTAAGTTTTCAATTCGGTTAAAAAACTATAAAGGTATTTCTACAAGTTTTTAAGGTTATGGAAAGGGTCTGAAAGAGCCCAAACAAATTTGGAGCCCAAATAATTTTTATGAACTGGGTGTGAACAAAAAAATTTTAAACCCAAACCCAGAATTTTTATAGGCCCAGACTTCAACAGGCCAAACCTGATTTGGAGCCCAATTGACAGTCCTATGAATTTTGAACTCTCCCTACCATAATGAACCCATTTCAGTTGGACCACGAGGTACTTGACCCAATCTCCATAGCCCTAAATTAATACAACTTCCTTCGTCCAACTTCTTACATTTCCGGAGTAATTTCTTTGCAAAATATACATCATAGTAAGAACATGGATTATTATCTAAGATGCCACCAAATCGATTGTGATTATTACTTAATGTTCAAGGAAGATATAATCAAAATCTCAATGGAAACATGCCCGTCGAAGACCAGATAAATCCAAAGAAGATAAAAAGGCGTTTGTATATATTAAAACGGAATGTAAAAGCAGACATCTTATTAGAATACATGTGTAGATGTACTAAAACAGACGCGGCTGATCATGCATTAACATTCTCATTAAGCCTGGCAGCTGCAGCTATAGAATCTGCAACTCCGCCAGGATGTGTAGCCACATTCGGGTTATTTCTCAGCTCTGCGCTCATCACTCCTTCAGCATCCAGTCGAGTCACTGCTTTGTCTGCTGGCAATTTTGCAGTTGCACTCTGCAACATATAACCAACGAATTAATTAGTATATGAAACATGTGCTTATAACAGAATGCTATTGAAGCACATCAGATCAGGTTTTATGATGATTACCGAGATAACTTCTTTGAGCTTGATTTTTTCTTCTTCACGGTTGGCTGCTTCCTTACGAGCTGCAGCAGATTGAGCTGAAGCTGCGAGACCACCTGGGGTTATAAAATTGGTCCCTGTGGCTCGCACTTCAGCTGCTTGTATAGCAGCCGCATCGCTTTGATCTACTGGCTTTTCACCATCTGTTTGTGCAGTAGCTTCAAGTGCCTCTCCAATAGTAATTGCGCCTTTCTGGACAACCGAAGCCGCAACTGTCTGTGCCAGTGGCCTAGCCTGCGTATATTGCCCAACAATCTATACAAATACAACAGGATTAATCAAGAAATATCATTTTAACACTATGAATACAGTTGTTGAACTTAATTAAATATCAATTGCCCAACAATTTAAGGCCACCTGCCTGCCATCAGACACAGAGAGATACCTGTCCACCAACTGATTCAGTGACTACGCGAGCACCAGGCACCGCAGTTTCAATAACAGTGACACCTTCGTCTCCAGCGATATCAGTGACATCGCGGTGACCGACGAGACCTGCTTTCTTATTGTGGTCGGCAGCAGACTGCATGACAGCAGCGGGTCCTCCCTTCTGGGTCTGCCCGAACACCGTGGTCTCAGCCGTCTGCATCATGGCAGCATCTTCTTTTGCAACAGGTCTCCTAGCAAGATCCCCAAAGACGCTGAATATGTCGCCATATTTGACAGGATTTTGAGGCCTCCGTGGCTGCCCATGACTCATCTTGAACTTTTGATTGTAAAAGCTGAAAATATCAAAAACTTGCGTCTCAGAATTGCAAGATGGCGATGCAGGGAAAGTGGTAAATAAAGCTGATTGAAGCCGGAAGAGTTTATACACGTGTTGAATAGAAAATTGGGATCATCATCCATAACGAAACACATGGCGAAACTGCAGCTTGGCTGTCAATCCAGGAAATGCTTGTCGATGAGGTTAGCGACACTTGTTCCCAATTGTATAGATGGCAATTCATCCTTACCGTTCACACTGAAATTGAAGCTTTGCCAGACTTATCCGCTCCAAGCTTCAAAACTTCTACACTCCGTGGCGGTTAAACATCTACCCTATACTATTGTAACTAGAAACAACATAAAAGAAACTGGTCTTGTGACAATTTGATCCTTCTGCAACTCTGTAATGACTAATTCAAAATAGACAAAGGTAAATTGTAACAGTAAAATTTTGTCCACATTATAAAATAATATTTTTTTACATGATACATAAGGTAAAGATTTTATGAGTTGAAGACCATTGATAATTAAATTTAATGGCAATATTAAAGGATGAACATTTGGCCATCAAATGTTTCCTCCCTTATAGCTAAAGATTAGTTTTCTTTTTAACAGTCACTCTTAAAAAGATAAATAATATTAGCAAATCACGAACTTTCAAAGGGTAGATTTTCACATCAAACGCATCAATCCCACAAATTTTACAGACCCTTGTTTATCAAAAAAATCTCAAAAACAAGTATATCTATCAACTAATTTGAAGATTAATAGTATACAGTATATCACTTAGTTGTCATCTTTAATTAACGATGCCCTGTTAGGATTTTGAGTAAACTCATTTTGATAATTTTATCCAAGTGCTAATTTCTAATTAAAGTGGTTAACCCTCTGTATGTTTTTTCATTTATTTGAGCTTATCTCTAATTAATTCAGTTGGTTATCAATGATTTATTTATTTATTCATTCATAAAGAACATAATTTGACATAAAACCCAGTCAAATTGTGCTTTCATTTCATAATTGAGTTTGGAGTTAGAATATATAATTAAGAAGCTTCTTTTATATCAAACAAAATTAGATATGCTTGTTTAATCTTTCTTTCTTGAAAGGGGTATTGAAATTTTTACCATTTTTTTATTCTGTGTATACAAAAATGCCACCTATCCTAAAGCTTTAACAAATATACCATAACAGTACTCATCTTTCCCAAAATACCCCTCTTTGATCTTTCATGCACAAATTCTCTCTCTTCTTCTCTGTAACTTTTTTCTCTCTTCTTCCTCTTCTTTCAAAGTGATAAAGGAATACTCTCTCTTTTTCCTCATCTTCATAAACAAAAACATGAAGGAAAAAACTGAAAAAAAATTAGCATTTAAGGATTTGAACTGAAAAAAAAAAAAATTTACGTTTAACTGAAAAAAAACGTAAAAAAAAAAAAACTTAAAACTGGGAACAGTGGGGGTTGGCGTTGACGCCAACCCTTGGCGTTAACGCCAAGGGTTGGCGTACACCAACCCTTATTGCCCTTTTATATATATATATATATATATATATATATATATATATATATATATATATATATATATATATATTATAATATAATACTGTAGCTTTTTTATTGATATAGGTCCCATCTCTTTAAAATAGATATAATGCAAAGATTGACATGCGTACTCTTTTATGAAATAAAATAAAATAAATGGTGGCACCTTTTTATTAATATATTATAATATTATATATTACAATATATATATTATATTAATATATTATATTATTATATATATTATATTATATTATAATATTATATATCATAATATATAAAATATATTATATATACAATATTAATATTATATATTATAATATTAAAATTTAAAAAAAAAAAAGGCAGTCAGGGTTGGCATTGATATATTTTTTTGAAGGGTTGGCGTTGAGACGCCAACCCTTTTTTAATTTTTTTAATAATATAATAATATATTATATTATAATATAATAATATAATATTATATAAAATATATTATATTATAATAATATAATAATATATTATATATTATAATATAATAATATATAATATATATTATAATATTATAATATTATAATATAATATATATAATAATAATATAATAATATAATATATTATAATTTATATAATTAAATTATAATATTATTATAATATTTTATATTATAATATTATATATAATATAATACATAATTATATATATTATATTATATATAATATATATTACCAAGTGTTGGCGCCGCCAACCCTTGGTTATTATATATATATATATATTATATATATATTAATATATATATAAAATATATATTATATATATTAATATATATATTATATAATATATATAATTAAAATATTAAAATTATATATTATATATAATATTATAATATATATTAATACATATTATAATATATAATATAATATAATATAATATTATAATATATTAATATTATATTATAATATTATAATATATTTATATATATATTATAATAATATAAAAAAAAGAGTGTTGGCGTTGACCTTGTTTTTTTTAATTAATTATTTTTATTCTCAACGCCAATCCTCTTTTTTTTAATTAAATTTTTTTTTAGAAGGCAACCCTTTTTTTAATTAAATTTTTTTGTTTAAAAAATATGAACACCTACCCTTTTTAATTTTTAGAATTAAATTTTAATTTAATTTAAATTTAAATTAATTTGATTTGATTAGATTAATTTGAAATTTGATCCAAATTTAAATTAATGCAATAAAAAAAGAAGAAAATGATACTAAAAATTATATATTTTTGAAAGAGTATCATTTTCTTATGGAAGAGTTACTTAAAAATTTGAATTTAATTAAAAAAATTAATAAGGGCGGGCATTCATATTTTTTAAACAAAAAAATTTAATTAAAAAAATAAAAAGGTTGCCTTCTAAACAAAAAAAAATTTAATTAAAATTTGGTGCCAGCCAACCCACTTTTTTATATTATTATAATATATATTATATAATATATATAAATATATTATAATATAAAATTATAATATTTTAATTATATATATATATATATTATATAATATATAATATATAATTATATATATATTATATATATAATTATAATATATAATTATATATATATATATTATATATATAATATATATATATATATAATAACCAAGGGTTGGCGTCGCCAACCCTTGGTAATATTATATATAATATTATAATATAAAATATTATAATAATATTATAATTTAATTATATAAATTATAATATATTATATATTATATTATTATATTAATATTATATATTATATTATAATATATTTTATATATTAATATATATAATATATTATTATATTATTATAATATAATATATATTATTATATTATTATAATATAATATATATTATTATATTATTATATTATTATATAATATATTATTATATTATATATTATTAAAAAAAATTAAAAAAGGACGCCAACCCTTTTGACGCCAACCCTTCAAAAAAATATACCAAGGGTTGGCGTCACGCCAACCCTGACTGCCTTTTTTTTTTTTTTTTAAAATTTTAATATTATAATATATAATATTAATATTATATATATAATATATTTTATATATTATGATATATAATATTATAATATTATATATTATATATAATATTATAATATTATATATTATATATAATAATATAATATATTAATATAATATATATATTGTAATATATAATATTATAATATATTAATAAAAGGGTGCCAACCATTTATTTTATTTTATTTCATAAAAGAGTACGCATGTCAATCTTTGCATTATATCTTTTTTAAAGAGATGGGACCCATATCAATAAAAAAGCTACAGTATTATATTATAATATATATATATATATATATATATATATATATATAAAAGGGCAATAAGGGTTGGCGTACGCCAACCCTTGGCGTTAACGCCAAGGTTTGGCGTCAACGCCAACCCCCACTGTTCCCAGTTTTAAGTTTTTTTTTTTCAGTTAAACGTAAATTTTTTTTTTTCAGTTCAAATCTTTAAATGCTAATTTTTTTTCAGTTTTTTCCTTCCTGTTTTTGTTTATGAAGATGAGGAAAAAGAGAGAGTATTCCTTTATCACTTTGAAAGAAGAGAGAAAAAAGTTGCAGAGAAGAAGAGAGAGAATTTGTGTATGAAAGATCAAAGAGGGGTATTTTGGGAAAGGTGAGTACTGTTGTGGTATATTTGTTAAAGCTTTAGGATAGGTGGCATTTTTATATACACGGAATAAAAAAGTGTTAAAAATTTCAATTTCCCTTCTTGAAATAGAGATAGGACTGCGTTTTCGGATACTCTTTGCCACTTTCAAGAACATTAGCAAATGGATTCGACAACAGTAAAGAGTGGGAGGAGATTACATTGGCCCTAAAATTGAATAAGCATAACAAAACTTTCACATTAATTCACCAGCAGAGAAACCCAACACATATGACACCAAAAGTGCCCTATTTTAGTCACAAGCTATACCTTTTTATACCACAAAATATCACTACATGTTGACACCTCGCTGATTGACCCTAGCCGCCCTAGTCACCGATTCCGCCACTCCACCAGGATGTGTAGTGAAGCCAAGGTTATGCAACTTTTCCACGTTCTGTACTCCTTCAGCATCTTCTTGGGTCACCTCCTTAGCCGGCAGACCTCTGCTTGCTCCCTGCACACATGCATATAACCGTCAAATTTCTTAAACCCCTATACGTGCTTTAAATTATATGAGGGTTACCGCCAAAATATCTTTGAGCTTTATCTTGTCCTCGTCGCGGATCTTTCCCGCATTATAAGCTGCAGCTGACTGAGCTGAAGCTGCGAATCCACCCGGAAGCACGACGCTGCTACCAGTTGCTCTCACTTCTGCTTCTCTAACCGCTGCAGCATCGCTTTGATCCACTCGCTTGCTCCGGCTGTTTGTATCGCGGCTTCAAGTGCTTGTCCCATTGTAATTTTACCTTGGTTGCCTACTCCTGCTGGGGCTGTTAGCCCCGGCGCCGCTTGAACATATTGTCCAACAACCTGAACCGACAACGTTTAAATCAGCAACTGCAAACACATAAGCAGATGTATACGACGGATAATAGAAAGAGAACCTGTCCAGCAACTGTTTCAGTGATTAGGCGGCCACCAGGAACTTCAGTTCCTGTAATGGTCACGCCTTTGTCTCTCGCAATATGATTTACGTCATCAAGACCGACGAGACCTGCTCGTTCGTTTATTCTTGCAGCAGACCGCATGATTTCAGCTGGTCCTCCCGCCAGGGGCTGTCCAACGCCGCGGTCTCAGCGCTCTGCATCAACGCAGCATCTTGTGGTGCGACAGGCTTGGAGGCGAGTTCACCAGAGACGTTGAATACGTCGCCGTATTTGATCGGATCACCCGCTTTAGGCCTTTGTGCTTGTTCCTGGCTCATCTTCACTTTCTTGCACGGTTAATTTGTATTAATTCTAGTTTCCTACGTTGACACTAGTTAACTGAAGAAGCTACTACTTATACAATAGGAAAAGCCAGAAGTCTGAAGTAGGGTCGCATTTACACGTGGCATATTGCAGAAACGTGTCAAGCAAATGAATGGAAACATTCATCTGATAGTGATACACGTGGTGATATTTCTGACATGTGAGAGTAGACGTGGACTTAATAGTGTTTGAGCCTGACGGTCAACTAACACGTCGGTCTAAGTGATTGTTAGTCATGGGAACGCTTGCCCCAGTAAATTTTATCGGTTTCAGTGGAAGACACGGTGTTACCTCCTGGTAAAAGTTGGCGATTTCAGTTCTTAAGCGAATCCATGGGTACTTCCCTTTTAAATAATTTAATAAAAATACTGGTCTATTGGCAATGATAACTACAGAATGGCTTGTAATTTGTAGTTACTAAGATACACCCATCTCTGAACTTGAGAGAGTGATACATGTACAGTGAAGACCGCATTATTTTGAAAAATTGATTGTCTTCCCCAAGTTTACCCTTTAAAAGATTTGATTTTGTTTTTCTTGTTTGGAAAGCTCTCTAACCTATCACCAGTAATCTTTGCAAGAACAATGTCCATCTCTGAAGCGATGAAACCGATTATTGTCTCTTACAATGATTTCTCTGCCAACAATGGCTGATATAAACTTAAAGGCACTGTGGCAATCTCCACAGATTCTAAGATTCTTTGTGATTCGTATAGGTACTCCAGGAGGAATTACTATAAGGCCAAAAGCAAGAGCAATCTTCTCACTGTGGTATCCAACTTCTGTTATTTTCTCCTCTTCTTCTAAATCATAGAGAGCAAAATTGCTATCTGGTACATGGCCGGCAGCCTTCATGTCCTCTTGGAGCTTAGCTAGCATGGCCTGAATCTCAGAGTTCCTTTCATGGGAAGTGTCTTTTGCTTGGAAGGAGTGGACCCTATTTTTAACTGTTATCCAGCTGCAACCTGCTCCTTTTTTAATTCCAACAAATTTCATTTCTTTTCTCACGAGGTCAGCTTCTTCCCACCTGCATTAATAATCTACAATAGTTGGAAAACACACTTCAGAAAGAACACAGAAGAAAAAATGAGCATGTGTTTGCAAGAAATTCAATAAATCAACTATTTCAGATCAAAGGCAGAGCATCACAATGAAAATTGTGGCTCCATTGTAGTTTCTTTTAACAGGAAGCAGCTACCTGATTGTAGAGTTGATGTGCTACTCAAGGGTAAGATATGAAGTTAAAAATCCTTTTCATCTGGCCTACATATGATTTCCTTACTTTTTTTTCTTTTTTAATCAAGTTTAAAACTGCAAGGGGATCCAGCTCCAGGCAAAGACATGTTCAAACTATTTTCAACAGTAAACCAGATGCAGTGTGCAATATCAAGTGACAAAAAATAAAATGACACAATTCTATGTTACACTTTAGATCTTCTACCATGTATTGTAGATGTTTTTTATTATACAAATATACATGTAACTCACTGTGGTATTGAAACATCTAGCAAGAATTATTGGAAATGCTCCCTTTAAAATCTAAGAATAATTATCTTTCCATGGTATTATAAAATCTAGCTACCATTATTGGAAATGCTCCCCCTTCAAATCCCAGAATAATCATCTTTCAGATTCCAAAGCATTCACACAAAGACAATTCAATTCATATTTATTTGTCTTCCCAATTAAATAACCATTAAGTATGTCACCAGACCAGACAGGCAGATCAATCCTGATTAACTCTACAACTTTGTAGGGCGAATTAAAATAGCTTTTCACCAGGAGAGACATGCTCAATAGAGGGAATAGAAGACTGGAAATTCAAAGAATTACTAGAAATGAAAAACAAATTTGAAATCTTAATAAGATCAACAGTGTAATGGATATGAAGCAGTATTCAAATTTCAGTGAAGAAAACAGTTATGAGATTTCTTTTGAGAATGGAGTTACCTGCCAGCTGCTGCAAACACATTTGAAAGCAGCACATGGTTGCCCGAGTCTTTTGGATCAAGTTCAAATAAGTTAAGGGCAGCAATTTTTCCCAATTCTGGCTTCCCATAAACCCTACAGGCATTTAAAAGGGCTCCCCAAATAGAAATAGTTGGATGCATTGGCATTTCCTTAATAAACTCATAAGCACGCTCTACCAATCCAGCTCTTCCTAACAAGTCCACCATACAAGCATAATGCTCAGGCCCTGGCTCAATCCCATATTTTCCTCTCATGGACTGAAAAATTTGCATGCCCATTTTCACAGCCCCTGCTCTGCTACAAGCTGCTAACACACACACCAGGGTCACATAATTTGGCCTTACGTCAAACCTTTCTGATGCTATTTCTTCAAACAGTGCCAAAGCCATGTCAGCAAGCCCTTGGTGTGCATATCCACCTATCATTGCATTCCAACAAACCAAGTTCCGCTCAGGCATCTCATTGAATACTCTTTCCGAATCCTCAATACTACCACATTTTCCATACATATCAACAAGTGCACTGCTGACAAATATATTTCCCTCAACACAGGCCTTCACAGCCAGTGCATGAACTGACCTACCCAATTCAAGCCCTGCCATTCCTGCACAAGCACTTAGCACACTTGAAACCATAAAATCTTTTGGCTCAACCCCTTCTTTTCTTGCACGTAGAAACAACTCACATGCCTTCTCATCCTCGTCATTTTGCACAAAAACAGCCACCATTGAACACCAAGAAACACCATTTTTTTCCTTCATCCCATCAAATAGCATCTCAGCAGAACCAATCTCTCTGCACTTACCATAAAAATCAACTAGTCCATTACATACCGACACGTTGCCATCAAATCCCCATTTAACCACAAACCCATGTAATTGCCTCCCTAACTCCAAGCGAAAACTATCCGAGCAGGCGTTCAGAAATGCACAAAAAGTGATCGAATTCGGCTCCCCACCCGCCCGGCGAAACTCTATAAATGCATCAATCGCATTTCTTGGGCGCCCGTCAAGCACTGCATTAGAAATATATGCATTCCAGGTGGCGAGATTTTTCTCAGGAATTTCATTGAACACTTTCATCGCTTCCTCTTTGAGCCCCGTTTTTGAGTACATATCAAAAGCACTGCACCCAACAAAGACATCATATATCAAGCCAGCTTTCAAAGCAAGTCCATGAACTTGTTTTCCAGCAATGGGCATGTGAAGTGAAGCCACGGCTTTGAATACACAAGGAAAAGTAAAGTCATTAGGTTGAACGCACTCGCGTCGCATGTTAGTGAAGTGGTGGACAGCGGAGACAAAAAGACCATTCTGGACATTACCAGAGATTAAGGCTGTCCAAGTGACAACGGAGCGCGAACTAACGGGAGTGAATTGGAGGACGAGTTGGGCTGAGTTGGGAAGGTCGAGTTTGGAGTACATGTTGATGAGGTGGTTGGACAGGAAAGATGGGATGGGAGCGATGAGGGTTTTGATAATGTAAGCATGGATGGTTCGGCCGAGCGATGATGAGTGAGTTGACACGGCGGTTTCGAATAGGGCGGCGAGCGTGTTGGGAGCGTGAAAGGGCATGAGCGGCGGTGTTTATGCTCATGATGGATGGAGGTTGCGCTGAGTCATGAAAGGCTTTAGCCAGGGTTTAGGTGGACAGCCCGTTTAAGCTAATTTTATAAACGATAATAAGGTCGAATTACTATGTCCCACCTAACTTTTGATAGAATTTATTGTCACACTTTAAATTTGGAAAGTCCGTTTTCTTACCCATTTATCATATTTAATTTAAATTTAAGAATTAAAAGTTTTTTTTTAATTTTATACTACACATAATAGATTAATATCAACTACAAAACTAATAATATAAATAAATTATATTTTAATTTTAATTATTTTATATTTTGAATGATTAGAGGACCTAAAAGACAGTGAATTAGATTCTTTACAAATTCTAAGATTAATTTTCCCTATAACCATAAATTAAAAATTATTAGTTTTAACTATTTCCAATGTAATTTAGCTCTAATTAAGCTGCCCAACTTCACCGAGAGCAGAGCTTGAAAAAGAATTCAACAAGGAAATTGATTAATCAGAAATTTTTTTAGCTGAAAAGCTCAAAAACCGATCAAGAAGGAAAATGCAAACTTAATTATGGTAATTTATATGTTCTTTTTGTTCATGTAAATATGGAATCATTCATTTTAAAACGCAAGAAACTCCCAGGAAGGAATTTGAGCAATGAGAGAGCAAACAGTAGATGAAAATAACCGGGTTGAAGGTTTCCGCAATGAACTGTAAACTTCTCAAGTTTCGTGAAATCAAGGTATCGTATCTCAAGTTAGTTCATCTGATTCTTATAAGAAGTTAATATTTTTCCTTCACGGTGGCTTTGAAATTGGCTTTAATATGCTTTAGAGTAATGTTAAAAATTACAGAGATAAATATCCAGATTGAATTCCTGACATCAGTTATTAACCTATATACGGTTTACCGGCCAAAAAACAAAACGTAAATGGCGACTCAGGAAGTCCGGTAGGGAGGTTAAAACCGTCATTTTGCTTTCCCCCTGTTTTCAATTACTTGTGAGCCAGGTGGCAGTCATGCTTGGACTTCCATTTTGGCACAAGGGGGATTCATTTTGATCTACCCTTTTTAGTCCTAGTCTTAAGTGACAGGGCATTTCACTCTTTTAACAAGACAAGAGCTCAGCTCACGATCACACGGTCGGAGTTAGTTAATTTGTTTCAATTTTCTTTGCAACTTGTTTCTTTCCCTCATTATGATATTGATTTTCACTTGTCTTGCAGGATTGAGGTTTAATTTCCTCTGAAAATGGCAGACCCTTCTGGCTCTACCCTGCAAACCGATAAAACCCTAGAGTTCAGTAGTGGGTAAGTTTTCTATGAGTTTTTTTTTTTTTTTTCCCTAATTGCCTTAACGGTTTTATATCATTTTTCTTCATTATTTTATTTTGGGAATTGAGCTAGTAGGTGGAACATGCGAGTGTTTTTGATGGAAACATCCATGGTGTTATAAGGGAAAATGTTCTTTAAAACGTTGTTTTTGTATTTGAAAATGAAAATCCATGTTTCTTAAGTTCGTAAAGCCTTAAATTTTAAACCTAGAACTTTATATAATTTATGGGAAATAGATTTTTAAGAAAGTGGTCATAATGCAACCCGAAAAATCAAACAAGAAATAATCAACCGCTAAATAAGAAACTTAGTTACAGAGAGGGAAATAACAGTTCAAAGAGAAGAGAGAGAGGGAGAGAGGGAAAATGAAATTCAGATAGAGAAGAAGTAAATGATTAAGGTTGGACCGGTCTAGACCTGTACCAACCCCTTGACAGGGTCAATGCCTGGTCCGAGTCTAAAAAACATTGCGTGGAGGCATGCACAAAAGTAGAAACATGGAACCAAGCCAGGGAAGGAGCTGTGGTAAAGTATAGTTTTTGGAAAGATTCAATTTATGGTTGAAGCCCAATTTGTCAATTGGACAATGTAGGGGGAAAGTGGAGTCCAGAATGAACATGTTGGTGCCTGCATTATGAATTGTTTCTAATATTTCAATAAAGGTTGCTTTGACTCTAGTATGTGAGGTTACAGGAGTTTTCTACTTGCTCTCTTGCCATATATATGCTTGATCTACAAATTCTTCTTATTATATGGTTCTTGTTTGCTATTTCATTGAGACCCTGCGGTAAAAGATTGCGACTTTTGATCTTCATGCTGAGAGACCACAAATTACCAGAATTAGTTATGATAAAAAACTACTCTCAAGACTACTGTCAAAAAGATGCCATCTCCCAATGATTTATATAATGGATTTGTGTGCACTAAGGCTTCTAGTCAACAATAGTTCAAAGATATGATAAAGATTGGAGGTTATCAGGATTCAAGATATGCACTAAAATATTGTTTTAGGTGTAAGCAGTTTGAATCATGTCCAATAATTAGCTTAGTATTTGCATTAATTTCATGAAGTTTTGTATAACTCATTTCTGAATTCGTAAATGATGGAGCTACTGAAAAGATTTAGTTATTGCTTCATTATGGCTTAAAGAGACTTATAAGTAAGACTGTATCTGAGATTTGGCAAATGTATCTCTTCTCAGTTCCTTTAATTAATTGTTTGAATATGTAGCCAAACCAGCTGAAGCATATAAATTTATTCAAATTTTGTGAGGAATATACAATTCCAAAATGTGAATTAAGTAATTTGAAGAAATTTGGTTTTTTGACAATGTTTCTGAATTATACGTTTGAATCTGCCATTGCAGTTCTCTTATTTTTAATGGGTTTTTAGTTTCTTTAGATGCCAGTCTTATTTCCATGTCACTGTCCCTTAGGTACTAGCACCATTTACTCGTGAGCAGGATGACAAATTTTTGGATAATGGTTTTCTATGGAAATAATGTTTGCAGGGTACAGGAGAATAATTTTCTGGAGCCAGTTCCACCATTTCAAAGTGGTGAAGGTTTGCCTTATGCTCCAATAAATTGGCCAAATCCCGGTGATACTTGGGGTTGGAAGGTTGGAAGGAGGTTCAACTCTTCGGGGTACTATACAGATAGATCTTTGTCCCTTCCAAGAAACCTTCACAAGCCCAATGTTCCAAAACAGTTCCCAAGTAAGCTAGCAGTTGAACGATATATACAGTCTGAATTCCCGGATGCAGACACTGATGCATTTTGGGCCTCTTTCAGTTGGAAGGTCCCTGCACTGAAGAATTCAACGGGAGGTCAGCTCAAGTTTTGGTCTTGTCCCATTATATTTATATTTTTACTCTGACATCTTGTAAGAAAATCAGATTTTCATTCTTCAATTTGCTAGCATTTCTATGTGACACGCGGGTGCTCTGGTATATTTAATATATATATATATAAAGTCTAGAGTGGTAATAATTTAGGCTCTTTATCATATATCATAGAAAATTTGATGAATGTTGGATTCACATTGTCTGGAAGAAAAGAAATTTTACTTAGGGGTTAATTTAGTTTGTGCTTAGTGGAATAACTGTGATTTTGATAGCTCCTGGTCTTGACATTAATACATAATGAAGAAACTCCTAAGCAGCTGTACTGTTGATGTAGATAACTTGAAAAGCACTTTTTTATAGCAGCCGCCTTACTTGACTCCAGCTGCTTTCTTCTTAAGATCTGTGTAGTTGAAAACCATATTACAGAGTTTAGCATTTATGTTTTATTCAGATTTGTAGTACTCATGTTTGAACAGATAAAATTTTAAATGCAATGGGATGAAATGACCTTAATTCCTTCTCAACGTAACTTCTTAAGAAAGCAGTTATGTTAACACCTTTCCTCAGATGTCATAAGATGCTTTTTCCAACATTCATAATATGACCTTTCTCTTGGTGAACCTTCTAACTCACTGTTTGTGGTTCAATTGTTTCACTGTTCTGTTTGATTACTCCAGTTTTTGTCGTAAGGATATTTTTCAATACTGTTTCTAGTGTGATACACCCATTTTCAAGAACTGACAATTTTTGGAGATCACTCTTTCATTTATATTTTGTGTCTCTCTTAGTTAATAGTATGTCAACATTTTTGATAAGGATCATAAGATCTTAGTTGCTTTACTTAATATTTGATTTAGTGTAATCAACTCCTTCATGGGTTGGATAATAAGTCATCAAAGCTTAAAAAATGGTGCAAAACCATCAACTATCTTTTAATGTGCCTCTTTGCTTAATCTGTTTTCTACTCCTTCCTTCATGTTTGAGGATATGTTGGCCATAGTTTTCCATTGCTCTCTCTGTATCTCTCTAAAGATACAAATCATTTTCTAATTTTCAGTTGTATGTTTAATGAATGAGCAAGCAATAGTCCCTTTTCAAACTAACCAATTTTCTCTACAAACTTTTAACAATAAATTTCTTAACTGCCAATACTTGGTAGCTCTTACTATGCATTTAATGGTAACATAAAAGTTAGGGAAGATGGAAGCTGTCGAACTCGGAGTTCTAAAGAAGGGCAAGACAAATCTGTGAAGCTGATAAAGCCATATGCAGATTTTTTCTTTTTTAAGAGATCTTGTTAGTTTGACATCTAAATAACACTAATTGGTAATTTAAAAAAAATTGACATCTCATGACTTGTGCTTTTTTAGAGAAAAACGTAGTGATGTAGTGAAATTTTTATCTCTTTTTGTCCCATTATTGAAGTCTTGAAATAATGACGTAGAAAGAGAATTTTAACCAAATTTAAAGGAGTTAAGAACATCCAATTTATTTAACAAGTCACTAGCACTTATATTTGGTATTGAGTTTATTAGATATCCATCTCTGCCTTAATAGTTCAACTGGAATGTTTTAATCCCTTGTAATTGTTGTAGTGGAAGCTAAACCACCGAGTGCAGTGCAAGCTACCCCGGCAAGTGCAGAGAAGGTTGAAGAAGGCAAAGAAGAAAATCCTGTTGCTACAAATAGAAAAAGGAAATATACAGCTGCTAAAACAGTAGCCAATCAGCGAACTCGGCGATCTCTTCGACAGGCAGTCCCAGCTACTAAAGATACAAGCGGATCAAATGGAAATGAAGAGGTAACATCAAATGCAACAAGGAAAGATGTGAACAGTACGGCTGAATTTCAGGATGATCAACCTGACAATGGTTCATTTGAGCAAAGCGATTCTGACTGTATGCCTGAGGACTTCAATAACTATCTTGATTCTTTGGTTGGCAATCTTGCCTATCCTGCAACCGGTAATTCTCTTGCCCAGGAACATGAATTGGGTCAAAATCAAGGTAAGCTTCTTCTCTTTTTTATATGGGTTTTACTTGCGTTGTTTTTCTATTATCTCTGCTTATGCGTACAATGGAAGATGAATTTGTGTCAGTTATACCATATATGATTTTATTCCTGAAAATTATGTTTGGTAAATCTTACACTCCTAGAAGAAGGGAATGTAAGCATGCTAACAATGTATTTGCAGTCCTCAATGATAAAGAAAAGGAAAAAGTCATCCAGCAGCTTCAGGTAGAAATAGATTCCAACTTATCGATTGTCCAAGAAATTGATAACCAGATTACCCAGCTCCATTGCCGACGAGGAGAGCTTATAAGAAAAAATGAGAATAAGAAGCGATTAATAGCTAAGATAGCCATTGATGACCAAAAGGTGCGATGAATCAAGTTGAGTTAAAACTCCAAAGATCCTGAATGAGAAATCTGAAGAAAGAGAATGCAGGGAAGCAAGAGATGGAAATCCTGAACTAATCTAGATCCAGTTAATGCTTTTGCAGCTTTGCCTGATTTTTTTATGATAATGCTGTAGCTTTATTGTAGCTGGAACTTCTGATTTCCTTGCTATGCATCCATCTCGGTGTTGAATTATGTTGTACTTGAACTCTTCACTTTGATATTGTAATCGAACTGAGATATACGGAATCTGCAATGCATGAACTTATAAGAAAATCAGGAATCATGATGTCTAATACTACTAGAAAAAAATACCCATTTTTAATTAATGAAAAATAGCATTAATATGTTATAAATTCATGCAATTATTTTATGGACATCATTCATAGATGAAGATGATAAATCAATGAAACATGTAGTTTTATGTTAAATGCAGTTCTCTTAAATTTGTTCAGTGTTTTTCAGAGTTTGATAATTGCAGTATCACATATAACTCCCTAGGTTTTCCGAAACGGACCCAGCCCCCTTAATTTCTAAAATCATTCGGATTTGATACCTTAAAAGCGATAACAAGTCACACTTTTGGGCGCGTGAGCATAAAACTAGAACCGTAAAGATGGATGCTAATCGACGTAAAAACCGCGAGCAGACATGTTATCAAGAATTAAATGTTTCATAATGTTTGGAATCTCTACTGCAGATTCTGAATTGTTTTTTTTTTTCTTTCTAAATCTGTTTACTCGACATCTCGAATCATTTTAATTTCTCTTTTTTTTTTGTGAATTTTAATCTCGCCGTAGCAGGTAATAAAACAGGTTATTCGTTCAAACTCGAAACCCTAATGTCGCTTTCTTACTCTCTGAGTTTGAATAGCTGAGCTTTTCTCAGGTGAAGTCATCTTTTTTTGTCTTTGATCTTTGCATGCTTTGTTCATATAGAGTTAAAATTATATTTCTGAGTGTAAAACATTAATTTTCTTAGCTCAAAATGAGATTTAATCAAAGGTTGTAGAAATGTTCCTGAACAATTTTCGTGATAGTAACTAGTTTAATAAAGTTGTTTACAATGAATTGAGAATCTTTTTGTCAATAATTATAATTAAGTGAACCAAATTTATGAATATTCTGTTTAAAGAAATGAATGATGGTGAAGAATAATTTTGAACACGGTGTAAGAGAATCTAAGATTTATTTGTCACATCCTCCTGAGTTGTGATGCTTTTTACTGAACCAGACCTTGTTCTTACCAGTGAGAAAACAATGTTTGATTTATCATAATGATTTTTGTGCTTGAAGTCGATATCTTTAGCTGAAAATGATTTCCAAATGGAATTGTTGTGCAGGTTACCAGGCTAACTACTTGTGTTCTAGAAATGGAATTGATGGGTGTTGATAATAGTAATGAAAGTATTGAAAGAGTGCCTAGTGTAAATGGAAGTAGTATTGATCTTTGGCCAGTTTCACCGGAGGGGACTGGAGAAGGTTTGCCATATGCTCCTATAAATTGGCCAAAACCTGGTGATAACTGGCGTTGGAGAGTGGGGAGGAGAATAGCCTTAACTGGCCATTATTATGATAGGTACTTGTATCCTCCAAAACATTTTCGTCGTCTCAGTGACTCAACAAGTAGGAGAAGGGGTTTTGCAAGTAAGCTTTCTGTTCAAAGGTATATTGAAACAGTATTTCCTCATGAAGATGTCAACAAATTTTTCGCTTCATTCAGCTGGAAGATCCCTGCAATAAAGAATTTATCAGTAAATGGTCAGCTCTAAATACTACTGCATTTCTTAGCGATATTGAATAATGTGTTGGTTTGATTATTTTTTTGCTTATATATTTAGATGAAATTTCTATGCCTTCTAAAGCTGTTCTTAGGGGGCATGTTAGTGTGTATAATATGACTTTTGTGATATGATAGAAATTTAAATAAAGAAATAATCTACGAAAGTTAGCATTTAATGCATTGAAATTACCCTCATTGTGTATTTGTTATTCAAGACATTGGATTATGTATAAGAATACAGTTTAGTCTCCATAGCCTGGAAAATATGGCCTGATAAACAAGGTGGTTACATAAAATCTAAATGAGCAACTGGTTGAATCACTGTTGCTCAGGATCTTGCTTTGGGTTTCTGTTTGCCCTTTTACTCTTCTTTCTTTTTTATATTCTGGGCGTGATTTATGGTTGCATATTTCATATATATCTATATTTATTTATTGCAAGGTTTTTTTCCTTTTTTGTGATTGATATTGTAGTTAATCATAGAAGTTATATACTCCTTCCTTAACATCTAATTTTCTTCTTTGTCAATCAATGTTGACTTGATATAGGTAATGTAGAAGGAGAAACTCTTCCTGCATTTATTGAAGAGATAGCAGAACGTTCTTGCCCTGATTCCCCACTGGAGGATGTGGGCTGTAAGGCCAGAAATAAAATGTGCAACAGTTTGGTGGTGCAAGCAGAAATCTCATCTTTAACTGCCATGCCTTGTGATATTTGCTGCAATGAACCTCGCTTCTGCCGTGATTGTTGTTGTATTCTCTGTGGCAAGACTGTGAATTTGAAATACGGGGGCTACAGTTACATCAAATGTGAAGCGATGGCGGGTGAAAATTACATATGTGGACATATTGCTCACTTGAGCTGTGCTCTGCGTTGTTACATGGCTGGGACTGTTGGAGGAAGCTTTGGGTTGGATGCTGAGTACTGTTGTCGTCGCTGTGATGCAAAGACAGATTTGGTTCCACTTGTTATAAGACTTGTAAAGATATGTGAATCTGTTGATACTTTAGTTGATGTTGAGGAAATTCTAAATCTCAGTGTCTGTATTTTGCGTGGTTCAGAAAGGACCATTGCTAAGGAATGGCTAAGCCGTATTGAGCTGGCAATTCGAAAGGTAAAGCTGATGCGTGGTTTTTGCACATGTTTATTGTTCTCCCTTTTGGGTTCCTAAACCAGCAGCATGACCCTTTGAAGTGTGATATTTACTTCAGCTTAAATGTGGGGCTTCTCTTGAAGCTATCTGGAAAGTTGAAGACACTGACTTGGCTATCTTTACAGGTAACCATCCACTATCTTGTTTCCCAATTTAGAAAACAATTATCCTGACCAACAAATCCACCTTGTTTCATGCTCAGTAAGAAATTGACAATGTAATTATTTTAACTTGGATGAATGGTTATTTTCTATTTTTATTTTTTAGCAAGCTATCAGTCTGGACTTAAAGTGAAATGACCTTCTAGTTCTTGATGCTCTTTCCGGTGCCCCTTTTAGATTGGGATTCTTTGTTTATTTGTCTAAAATTTCTCCACGGGATTAATTTAAAAAAATAAGGGTGTTTCTCTACCTGTTCTCAAGCCATTGGTATAACATCCCAAGCTGAAATGGTCCACGATAAGAAAAATCTAGGTTTACCGTGCATTTTATGAAGTTTGATTAAGTTACTTTTGGTGCATGTCAACTCGTCACAGGTACTGTAGATAATTGAAAAATATGGCTGTAAGTGCATGCAATTGTAATGTTCAGATTCATTATAAATAGAATTACCAAACAATTTCTTCATAATATTTGATAGGTATTTTGTATAGATTGGTTCAAGTTAGCTGAAATATGAATGCATATAACTAAGTATACAAAGTACTCCAGAGTGGAAATTATGCTAGGAAGTGTCTTGTGCATTTTTCTGTTGAAGCATCGGAGATTCAGCTATGTTCTATCACAAGCCAGTCTAGGTAATGAAGCTAAAGTGTAGCTTGTTGGTGCTTTAGGTCTAGAAATGAGTCTAGTATTAGGTGGAATTGTTAAGGTTGAATAGCAGTAACAAAAATAATAATTACAAAAGAAGTCTTATTTGCCCTTGCACGATCCTTACTTTATTCACGTCACTGGGGCTTGCTGCCCCCCTACCCTACCGCACCCATATCTGCCCTGCTTATTTATCAATGTTTTATTGTGCACAGGTGTTTCTGATGATGAAAATGCCACATTGGAGCTTACGACCAACCAAGATCCTACAGATGTTAGAGCAAGCCCATTGCAAACCATGCCTACATATTCTGATCAACAGATGGAATCTCAAAAACTTGAGGAAGAGATTGATCAGGTCCTTCAAGCATTGAAAAAGTCCCAGGAAACTGAATACAAATTGGCTGAGGAGAGGTTATATGAGCAGAAGAATTACCTTTGTAATATGTACCAGCAACTTGACAAGGAGAGGTCTGAGCTGGCACATCACACTTCAGAGGGTGACCAGGATATGCTATTAAACGCTGTCTTGAACACAGTGAACCAGATAAAACGGCAAGTCACGGTATTGAAAGATATGGAGAAAGTGGCCAAAGGATTTGGAAGGACCTCAAAAAAAATTCTGAAGGAACACTATGATCTGGAGATTGAGGACTAAAAAAATTCCATTGATCGATGTCCAAACGTTTTGATTCTCTGCTGATGGAGTAAACAGAGTGTTGCAGAGACATTAAAGGGAAACCAATGAGGGTCATAAGTTGACCTGGTGGAAATTTTGTTTCTTCATTAGCTCTGCTTACCACTGTCGTCATTTTGTAAAGAGACTAGAGGGAAATTGTATAAATGAGGATGTGTTGTACAATTGCAGTTTTTCAGAACCAATGGGGGCTGTGCTTCGATGTCTGGTGGGATGGGGCCCTTTGGTGGGTGTAATGTTGCCTATTTATTAGTCTTGATGTCTCATGGTGCTATTTCTGTGCTGTGATTACTGGTTAAATCAGTCTATGGTCAGCAGTTTTACACCACCAATGTCCTCTTATTTCACAGCAACCTTGGAACCAATTATTGGAGATTGCATATCAAAATATTCAGTGTGATCATAAAATGCAAATTTAAATCAGCCCTGTAAAGCATATTTTGGAAACGATATTCTCGTGAGAGTTTCTTTGTTGGCAGAATTTGCGCAGTAATAATAGATGCTGCAAGCTCAAAATGATGAGTAGCCTAAACTAGTGGACTAGGCAATGGCAACAAGCTAATGGGCACTATCGTTAGAGAATTATAAAGATTTAAAAAAAAAAAAATGCCGCTGCAATTCCCAGCAAAAGAATTGAAGGCGAGGCATAAATTCTGGTCCACCTTCAGTTTCCAAATGAGTTGTCAATGATATGGAGGCCGCATAAGCCACAAAGCAAAGAATCGAAAAGACTTCAAGGCTCAGAATGGAGCTTACAGGCGTGAGAACTGAAGCAATGAATTTGGTCAAAAACATTTGGAGGTGTCTAGTCCTGAATGATGCAGGGAGGTGAATATATTCCATGTTATATTAGGCAGATTTAAAGAACAAGGCTGAAAATCAATATTGTAGTCAAGAATTCAAGTTACATTATACGCTCAACTTTTACTTCCAGCAAAACTGTTACATCTGAACATATTCTGCTGGCCACAAATAGGAAGCTTGTAATCTCCCCAAGCCTAACCATACCTTCCCTGTCCACTAGAAAATTTTCGTTCTGCAAAATTTTTGTATTATACATAACAATCACAGAGAAAACGTTTTGGTTTGATATTCAGTAGGAAAATGGCAAGAATGCAGTGCCTAAACTAGAATAAAGGCAACTTACTGCAAACATTTTAAACATTTAAAAAATTCTTCAAAGCAGGAAAAGAGTGAAAAAAGAAAAGTGGAACAGACTGATGGAAATTTCTCAACCACCAAATATATGTTGGTGTTTTTCATAGAACTGGTGAATAACAGCCTTTATTCTTCCTCCAGTTCATTATAATAACCATCATATCAATAATCTTTTGAATGATTGAAAACAACTTTCAATAGAGAGCATAGTAGCAAGTCATAAATTTTAATATCCCTTTGCAAGTGAAAGTTAAATTTTCAAAAAGTATGTTCAAAGAAAACCTAGTGATAATTAGGCAGGTTTAGAAAGCAAAATCTGAGCCCCATTCGAGCACCACAAGATAATTTGAGCTCAATTCCAGAAAATTTGTTAAGAGGTCTATCTTTGACATAAAACCAAGGGACACATGGGGTTCATGTATCCATAAAGAAATCTTTTAACATTAATAATTATATTACAAAGGATGAATGTGTATGAATACACTTTATTATTTCACGCAATGAGTAACCACAGAAAAGATATCCAAAGGGTGTGGTTCAGTAAATCATAAGCACAAAGAGAGAAAAGCTATGAAAGTTAAAAGAAAAAAAGATGTCAACTAGAAGATTGATTACTAGATTAAGGAAGCAAATAGAGCCAAAAGGACACCACAAATAGTATAATTTATAATTAGTCAGCAAAGGATGATATTGAATATTTTAAGCGCTAAACGAAAATGGCATGCTAAAGCACTTTAAATCCAAAGATTAGATGAAAGCATGTATTCTAAACCACGAAGTAACATGGGAATCAGTTCTTAGAATTAACAAGTCAAACAGTGGTGTTCAACAGTCATATTTTCTAAATTGAATCTTCTTATGAGGTAGAATAAAGAAATGAAAAATGCCTCAAATACTAAGAATCTAAAGTATCAATTACCAAGAAAAAAGAAATAAGGGATGGCAACAAACTAGACACTTTGAATCTTGTACTTCTCATCATCAAGGACCCAAGACCACAAAAACCACAATTCATTGAAACTAAAGAAATTTTTCAGTCTTCATCTAATCGGTCAATGATTTCCAATTTTACAACAAAATCATTGTAATCCCAGTTTTTTTTTTTTTTCCACTCCAAAAAGAGAAGCAGCAAAGCAAATGACAGAAATGTTCAACCATATGGTCCTAAACTCCAACTACACAAACAAAATAACATCATATTCACAGTTCAGCCAGGCCATTTATACTGCTGAGAAGGAGGTAGAAAAGCTCATCAAAAAGTAAAATGAAGAACTATCTTCAGTTCCATTGCCATTGATTTGCAACAAAAACAACATCTCCGATTTATTGAAGGAAAATTATCCATAAAAACGCCATCACAAAATGAACTTGCAGGCTAAAGTTCAACATTAAAAAGTAACATAAACATAATTAAAGCATAAAA
This sequence comes from Mangifera indica, assembly GCF_011075055.1. Classification (NCBI taxonomy): domain Eukaryota; kingdom Viridiplantae; phylum Streptophyta; class Magnoliopsida; order Sapindales; family Anacardiaceae; genus Mangifera; species Mangifera indica. The sequence continues at coordinate 18,097,816 of NC_058143.1, forward strand.
GAGATCACTTTATATCACTGTACAAGCACGAGCCTATTGTTTCCCATGCCTCCGCTAAAATCCCCGTTTTCACCACCGTCACCACTGGCACGACCACTGCCTTCTCTCTCCTCCAAACTCTCCAAGTCCCCACCTTTCGGCACAATCACTATCAGCTCCCCATCCACATAAACAGCACTCGCCAATTCGGGTCGGGTCGTCTCGGGCAGCCGAAACCGCCACATATCCAGCTCCAGCTCATCCAACGAAGACAACTCCACAGACCCATTTTGCCTAACAACGATTTTAGTGATCCCAGGATAGATTTGAATCATATGGGCCCTGAATTCACCGATACCGGTGGTTTCGGCAATGAACTTGAAGCAATCGGGGTTCTCTTCGATTTCCACGTCAGCATCGGACCTGAAAGGCAGCTCAAGAACCCGACTAAAGATATGGGGCAAGCGACGGAGCTTCTTGTGAGACCCAGCTGAAAGATTCCGTGGGTTTCTCAAATTGTTAGTATTATCATAATATTGAATGGTGATGTTGTTTCTCTTCTTTGTGGTGGGCACAGGGTGAACCTTCATGGATGTTGTTGCAGCCGAGCTTTGCGGTGGTTCGTTGTTGTTTGTGATAATAATTAAAGAAAACGAGAACCCAAAAGAAAGAAAGAGAAATAAAAACAAGAAGAAGAAGATTACAGATGCTATTTTATAGAAGAAAAGCGAAGAATTGTAGCAGGAAGGAATCAAAATCTTGATGTGATTGTGATGGCAGAAAAGAAAAGACAAAATCATAAATTGAAGAGGATTGTTAACAATATTTTATGTTTATTGATTATTGAATTTTTGGTTTTGTCAGTCTTTCCATTAGCGAAGTATATCTATATAAATGAAATCTGCTTTTCAGAGGCATGAGAACCACTGAACAGATAAAGAAATGGTTTTGAGGTTATTTGCCCCTCTGCTTCTTGAAAATTTCTATTTTGCCATCCATTTTAACTTTTGTTATTAATTTTCTTTTCCTTTTTTAATTTTCTTCCTAATTTGCTCTTGCTTTGTTTATCATTCCAAGTAAAACAATCCCAGGCCAATTCTAATTTAGGCATAAAAATCAATTTTTTGGTCTAATCTAAACGAATTCCAGGGTGCCGGTCAAATGCTTATTAAACCCTCTGTTTTTTGGTAGAGTTCATTGAAGCCCTTGACTTGATAATAAATGTAAATTACAACCATCATTTTACCAAGAACAACCTAATTATTCGACCATTTTCACATCATTCTCAACAAATTAACATGAATTTAAGGCCATATCGCTAATAAAAAAACCAATAAATCCATCGATTTTTTGTTGTTAAGAAAGAATTTATATTTGAGTTAAATCATCTTTTTTACATCTAATTAAAAATTATTCATTTGACTTAATTACATTTAAATCGATCATATCAAATAAGTGAAATTTTAAATTTAATAACTTATCATGCAATTACTATATTAGATAAGTATATATAAGAGATGGGTTTCGATTTAGGGTTAAAGGGAGGGTAGGGGTAGGCTCGAAGAAAATGGGTGTATAAGGTGTTTACGAGAGCAATTTTCTCAAAATTATTATATGAAATAGGATTTTTCTATTTTTTGAAACACTTTCCAATAAGTGATTCTTCTTAATTTATGATTTCAGATAGTATCATTCAATAACCATTTATTTGAAATTAATTACATTCATATAATCATATTCTATATAAAAAGTAAGGTGAATTCATTCATGGATATAAACTAATTTTCATACCATCACACCGTTGAATGAAAATTACAAAATTATTGTATATTTTTATATGAATAATATTATAGATTTTTACTTTAAATATATAAATGAATAGATTTATTATTATTTTATCTTTAATTTAAATTATTCAATTACACTATAATATATATATTAAATATATAATTATTTATGTATTTAAAATTGATACACATAATTTTATTATTTTTATATTTTAATAATGCAAGATATGTTAATATTAAATTGAAGGAACAAACCCAAAATCAATCTCAAATCCAAACTCCAAACACATAGAAATCGTATTACTCTTGCTTACCTTTATTTTATTTTCTATAAATAAAGAAGGAAATGCAATGAGGCACGAAGCTTCCAAGAAAGGACGAGTAGGAGGAGGAAAAGGTGATGTTTAGTTGTTTACTACTTTCGATATGCCTAAAATTTGTCGTCTTCTTCGATCTGCCAAATGCGTGTTGGGGTACAGAACAAATGTAGCATTAGCCTCTTCAGCTTTTCCTCTCTCGGGAAAGTTGCCGATCGTCCAAGAAAATGGCCCATCAAATATAATACGCGATAATATGACTCAACATCAACAAACACCACACACTCAGCTTTTCTGGCCAATTGATTAGAGATTGATTAAACTTTTGCGGAGCCCCAGGGCAGCCGATTCTTTTGGCTAAAAGGCAATAGCTAAGCTATTGAGACCAAAATCCTGATTCACATGTTATTGTCCCTTTATTGGCAGTTTTGGTTAGGCTGGCAAATGGAGGAGAATAGACAGTTGCCTTGCCAACGTCCAATTATGGAAAAGGGTTGCAAATTTATGCATTCAAAGTCTTGATTACTTTCTCTTGATCGAAGAGATGAGGAAGCACAAAAACCATTGACTTTAAGCCACAGAGAAATGTTTAGAAAGTGATCACAAATACCAGCCCTTTCCCCAGATTTCAGAGAAAAATGCCGGGTTTGCATCAATAATGCACAGAGAACAAATAGTGCACAGAAAACCTCATTGTCTAGTTAACTATAAATTCATTAGACAATTCACCTCATGAGGAACGATTTATAGTCAATAATGTACCTGGCAAAGATTCAGCATTCAGATTTGCAATTTTAACCTTAACAAGGTCGATGATGTTTATGCTCAACCTTTTCTCTGTGGTTTTCCCTCCAAGCTGTTCATGAAAATCAATTTGGTGCACTTATGCATATTGAGGATCCAGGGAACCTTCATGATGGCGCATGCGACGACGTCGGCGAGATCTTTTATGGTTACGAGTGAGTACCCTGGTAGGCGTGCTTGAGGTATTAGGGTGATGAATCTCCTCCGTTGCTGCAGTATTGCCAAAAACACAATCTAGAGGATCCATAACCATATCAGCATCAGATTTCACCTGAAAAAATAAAAATGTTAATAGATTGTTCATTCAAAAATGCCACAGAAAACAGAACATTTCTATCAACTAGTATGTCACCAGATATATTTTCATGGTATGCTTGTATAGCAAATTCATTTCTCCTTGTTCGATTATTCTTTTTATTTTTCATCATTTCAATCAACTTATTCCGATTGGCAGAGTAATAAGAAAAAGTGAATATGGAGAAATATGATAGTTCCATTCGACATGATTGAAATTTGAGATCACTCACACTAAAAAGATATAACTTGATCCAATTATTATATTGAACAATATTTTTCCAAGAAAAAGTACTGCCACACGAACAGAGCATGCTATAACAAGTTAGCAAAGTTCAATCCAGGAATGCGGAGACCCAATCAAAATTAAAAAAAAAAAAAAAGAAGTCACAAATCTGAAAAAAGAAAGAATTCAGATACACTGCTCTTCTGAAAGAAGATAAATCAATAAAGCTGACATACTTACAAGAATTTTCTTTGACTCAAAATGATTCTTTTTGCTGCTAGAGTCATTCTGGAAGTCACTGTGGGCCTCCTTGTGGGAATTGTTGTGAGAATCTGATTGAGAGTCACCATAAGAGTCATTTTCATGTGTACTTTGACTATGAGCAGCATTATCACTAAAAAAATTCTTGTAGCGCCATCTTAATTTTGGCTGATCTGAGGTTGAATCATCATAAACTTTCTCTGAATAAAAATGTTTAGAGATAAGCTGCATTCTCCAAGGATCATCTCGGTACTTGTTCACTATTCTGTTGATTGAAATTACTCATGAATATGACAGAAAGACACGTCACAAGTAAACAGATATTGAAATATTTGGAGATTAACAAGAGTACAGATCTTGTAACATTATTAAATACAGTCAATGTGAAATGCAATATGAATCACTGCAAATTTAAATGTCATTAAATCTTTCCAATCTGTAAATGAACCTTGAGGAAAAAATTTTCTAATACGAACCATGATTGGAAAAAACAAGAACACATGTCCATAAGTGTCTTGATCTGTTAAAATATTTTAGGTATTATAAAATGAATAAACAAGAAAAGTAATACGAAAAACAAGGATGAATATGCATGCAAGTTTCAGACTACAGATATATCTGACAAACTATAACATGATGTCCTGGTAAATTTTTTTTAAGCGTAGGGGGCAACCAGGCCTGAGAGAATGTACCTAACTTCACTAGAACTTTAATGGGCATGGATAAAATTCACTAAAAAGAGAATCAGATCATTGCTAAGATCAAAATGATTGATATTTTGACTCAAAAACTTTGAATACAAGAAAGAAAATATCTCTGACCTAATCATAAATTAATTAGAATTACAGTTCTCAGAATTGAAGTGATCTTCCAGAACAAATTTTTTGGTTCCTCTAAAGACAAAACCTTTAAATTATTAAGCACAGACACAAAAAGAGGGAGATTACTAAATAAAGCACCGACAAGCAACATAAGAAAACAAGAAATATGAACAGTGAACGTAGAAGTTCATTCATGAAAGGTACAAAAAGTAGAAAACATCACCACCAATTCACAAAAAAACAGAGAACACCCACATGTTTGCTAACTCTTTCTGCAGCCGACTTCCATCTGTTCCAAGAATACTATCAACACATGATTCAAGGGAACTACCAAATCTCCACAATCCGCAGACAATAGCAGCTCCTGCAGAAAGGCAAGACTTATGTAACATGGCAAAGGACAAGAAAGGATATATATAAGAGACAAGGAAATATGTATTCCAGCATTTATGGTTTGAAATAATTCTGATTTGATTGAATGAAGAATTTCTTACCCCCTGAAAGGCTGACTCGAAAAGCCTTATTGATCCTCCATGTTGCTGAAAGAGAGGCCTAAAAATTGTCAGAAAATTGCTGGAAGTTAAATTGAAAAGAAACCAACAATCCGACTATCGCCATTTGAAAAAACTGATGTGAGAGTTGTGATTCTGAGGATGTCCATTGATAAAAACCAAAATAACAACAATACAGGAAAGAACAATTATCAGCAGCTATCACATTGGCAACCTGTGAATAATATGCTGACCATAAAACTGATGTGAACCCAGCAATAGTCTTAAGTATTTGCATGATTAAATTTGAATGATTGATGAAGAATTCAATCATTGGAACAGGTAAATTTATTCTGTCTTCTCTTCTTTTTTTTTCTTTCGAGATATAGTAATTTTCACAAGCTTAGCTAAATGAGATCCACAAGGAACAGTACCAATTTATTTTAGACTTTCAATAGCTCTGAAATTGATAAATGAAAAAGGAAACGGAAAAAGTTGAACATCTTTAGAAAAAAAAAAAAAAAGCAATTTCGGAATAACAATGTCTCTGTCAACACCTAATATAATCTCAACATAGCAAATGACCATCTCATAAAATCAACTTATGGTTTAATGCACGCATCCACTGCATAATCTGCATTGCAACAATCTATGTAAAGTATCAATCTACGTCAAGGATAAAATTGTCTGAGGATTACAAACAGTAAATGGCAATCAGTTGACATCAACAAGAAGCTTAATGTGTTACCAAACTTAACAGCTTATATTGACCCTTCTCCAACTAAAATTTGGCAGAACATAACAGAAAATTATGTACACAAGGACACCAAATCGGTGCATATACACATAATTAAATGTATGTGGAATGAGGATGAAAGGAATGATATAACACTAACAGATCTTTTAAAGCAAGTAAAATAATACGTACCTAACCATGCAACACCAGATCCAACAAGTGCACCAGCCGTAAACTCCCTAATAGCCTTAGACTTGCATGTTAGAAGAAACTTTTCTTCAGCAGGTGTCAATCTCTCCTAGATTGGCAGTTGTTTTCAGAATACATCGTAGCAAAAATTGCAAATGACATTTTTTCCTCAAAAAAGAAGAAACAAAATATAAAGTACCATTTACTTCAAAAGATATCAAATTTTTGAGTTTACAAGACTGATCTTGTTAGCCCAAAAGTTCTTAAAAAAAACTGTTACCCTTATAGAGCCAAAGCTAATGCATCAACTTCTCCATAAGAAGAAAAAAAGCCCTAAACAACATGCTTTAGATAACATCAATACAAGATATATTGTGTATAACAAAACAAGACCTCAGAAATTGGATCACAAAAGAAAAAATTGAAATTTGAATAATTTTTAATAGACCCATTTAAATATGACAGCAAAAGCTTATATTATTAGAATTTATAGTGATAAAGTGAAGTTCAGAAATTTAGTGTTAATGGCTTACATAGCATTGCCAGGATTAAAGAAAGACAGAAAAAAAATTAATACAGATTATAAAGACGCAAAAAATTAAAAATAAAAAAAACCTGTTTGGTCCTGAGAACTTGTTCAAGTTCAAACAAAACTTCACCCATTGATCGTCAGGGCACCTGTTTATGTAAAATGTCGAAAGCCCTTTGAAGCTGGCTGAAGAAGTGAAATGGTGTTTTCCCGATCACGACTTATCTATGTGTCTAGCACCCCCAAAATGTTGTGAAAATTCACCTTTCAGCCCATTGATCCACATGAGACATTATTTGGGCCTGACCCATTGAAGTTATCAGATAACCCCCAAATAGATAGCCAGCGTTCTGGTCGAATCCAATCTGAATCGTACCAGTCAAGGTATTATCTTACCGGGCGGCAACCTATTTGGTACGACTCCAAAAAGATTGGCAAATGTCTCCAAAATTGCAGACTGGCTAGTTTACAGTCCCATAATTCAGCCATTAGATTTTTGTTAAGTGAGTGAGTTTTGGGGTAAAGTTTTGAATTTTAAGAAGGCCAAAGGACTTTTTCCCACCCAAGGTTTGCTACATTCTCAAGTTTCTCCTCTTTAACTTTGAAACTCTCAAATACCTACTTATAAACAGTTAAATTAACAGTAATAAGGATAAAATTGTTATTTTATCTATAATATTAAAAATAAACTAAAATATAATCTATTTTTGCCCACTTAAACTTTAAAAATTAAAAGTTTTTCTCAACCTAAGTTTTTAAAAATAACAGTTTCCCCTTAGAGTTTCATTTCCAGATCTTTGACACTATTGCCGACAGTGTCTCCCTCCCAAAGCCTTTTCTCTCCTCCCATTTGGATGTTCGATCAACTTCGGAGGAGCTATAAAAGATGAAGAGCTTCGTCTTCGTCTTCCCTGATGAAGTTTTTCATCTTCTATAGCTTCTTCGATGCTGATCGAAAGTTCAAATGGGTGAAAAGAGACTTTTGAAGGGAGAGGCAATAGAACCGAAGATGATGTCAGAGATCTGGAAATGAAGCCCTAAAGGGAAACTATTATTTTTTAAAACTTAGGTTGGGAAAAACTTTTAGTTTTTAAAGTCTAAGAGGACAAAAAGAGATAAAAATTTTAAGAGGTTAGGACTCCGTTAATTTTAATTGTTTGTAAGTGGAAATTTGAGATTTTGAAAATTAGGAGGAAACTTGAGAATGCAGCATACCTTGGGTGGGACATAGTCTTTTGGCCTTCTAAGAATTTTTCTTTCGATTCCTATTTTATGTCCAATTCCCAACTAACTATAATGAACATTCCCTCCATATTTGCAGGACAAATCCCCAACAATGTCCACTCTGACCCGACCCACTATCATAAACTGCACCACCACTTCAGCCACCGTCCTCACCTCCCTCTCGGTTTGCACCACCCTCACCCACCTTAAACAAGTCCACTCTCAGATCCTCAAACTCCCACAATCTCACCACCACTCCCTCCTTTATAAACTCCTGCTCACTTCTTTCTCTTTACCCACCTCTAATTCTTCATCTATTCAGTATGCCCTCTCTGTTTTCTCCCAAATCCCATCTCCGCCGCCTCATTTTTCCAATAAGTTTCTTCGCGAATTATCGCGTAGCAACCGCCCCGAAAACGCCTTCATGGTGTTTGTGAAAATGTTGATGAATGGACTCATTGTTGACAGGTTCAGCTTTCCTCCTATGCTAAAGGCTGCGGCTCGCATTGAGGGTTTATTCGAGGGGATGCAGGTTCACGGACTTGGAGCAAAGTTGGGATTTGATTCTGACCCGTTTGTGCAGACGGGCCTTGTGGCGTTGTACGCGGCGTGTGGCCGGATTTTGGATGCACGAATGGTGTTTGATAAAATGTCTTATCGAGATGTTGTTGCGTGGAGTATCATGATTGATGGGTATGATGTTGCTCATTTGTGTTTGTGTTTGTGTTTTTTCTTTTTTTCTTTTTTTTTTTGTGTTTTAAATGTTCTTTTGACTGAATTATGAAAATAGGTATTGTCAAAGTGAGCTTTTCGATGATGCCTTGGAGCTTTTTGAAGAGATGAGGAGGTCTAATGTGGAGCCAGATGAGATGGTTCTTTCAACAGTGTTATCTGCTAGTGGTCATGCTGGAAATTTAAGTTATGGGAAAGCAATTCATGAGCTAATTATTCAGAATAATGTTGTTATTGATACCCATTTGCAGAGTGCACTTGTTGCTATGTATGCAAGTTGTGGTTGCATGGACATGGCTAAGGAATTGTTTGATAAGATGTGGCCAAAGAATTTGGTTGTTGCGACTGCTATGGTCTCTGGGTATTCAAGAACTGGACAGATTGATGATGCTCGAATGATTTTTGACCAGATGGTTGAAAAGGACTTGTTCTTTTGGAGTGCGATGATCTCTGGTTATGCTGAGAGTTATCAACCTTTGGAAGCACTTAAATTATTTAAAGAGATGCAAGTCTTGGGAATGAAACCTGATCAGGTCACCATGCTTAGTGTCATATCAGCTTGTGCTCATCTTGGTGCATTGGATCAAGCCATGTTGATCCATTCATATGTTGACAGAAATAGGTTTGGAGGAGATTTGCGTATCAACAATGCTCTTATTGATATGTATGCAAAATGTGGGAGTCTGGAACGGGCAAGAGAAGTTTTTGACAAGATGCAGAGAAGAAATGTGATATCCTGGACTAGTATGATCAATGCATTTGCAGTTCATGGAGATGCCCATAATGCACTAGGCTACTTCAGTCAAATGAAACATGAAAATGTCAAGCCTAATGGGGTTACTTTTGTGGGTGTGCTTTATGCTTGCAGCCATGCAGGGCTAGTTGAGGAGGGGAAGAAAATCTTTGCATCAATGATTAATGAACACAACATTACTCTTAAACATGAGCACTATGGTTGCATGGTAGATCTCTTTGGCCGGGCTAACCTCCTGAGAGAAGCTCTTGAGCTTGTGGAGACCATGCCTCTGGCACCAAATGTTGTCATTTGGGGATCACTGATGGCTGCTTGCCGGGTTCATGGTGAGACTGAATTAGGGGAGTTTGCTGCCAGACAGATTCTCCAGTTGGAGCCAGACCATGATGGGGCCCTTGTGCTATTATCAAACATTTATGCAAAGGAAAGAAGGTGGCAAGATGTCGGGGAGGTAAGGAAAGTAATGAAAAAAAGAGGTATATTTAAGGAGAGAGGATGTAGTAGAATAGAAATGAACAATGAAATACATGAGTTCTTAATGGCAGATAGAAACCATAAACATATAGATCAGATTTATGAGAAGTTAGATGAGGTGGTTAGTGAGTTGAAGCTGGTTGGCTATGCTCCTGATACCCATAGTGTTTTGGTTGATTTGGAGGAGGAAGAGAAGAAGGAAGTAGTTCTATGGCACAGTGAGAAGTTGGCACTTTGTTATGGGCTGTTGAGTGGAGCAAAAGGGACATGCATTCGCATAGTTAAGAATCTACGAGTTTGTGAGGACTGTCATACTTTTATAAAGTTGGTTTCAAAGGTGTATGGGAGGGAGATTATTGTCAGAGACAGGACTAGATTTCATCATTACAAGGATGGTTTGTGTTCTTGCAGAGACTACTGGTAACCTCATTTTTACAAACTTCAACTTCTGATTAAAATAGTGTAGTAGCTGTGCCAGAGTTATGAATCATGTACAATTCATTATGAACATTGAAAACGGAGAGGATGAGCAAATTTGAAGTTTTGTCAGCTGCACTCTGCCTATGGTGTTCTCAGTTAACCCTACTGTTCATTATAAGTTCTAATGCTGCAATTGTTGTACCACAGTACAAATATTTCAGGATCTAGCAGAAGTGAAAAAGAAAATCAACTCTTTCCAATGGACTTAAATGGCAATGCTGGATTGGTTTCGCATCACGTACAATTTGTTCAAGAACACCAAATAAGGGTTTGAAATCATATCTCTGCTTAAAGCATCTCTTTATTGAAACTACATAAAAGAGAACTAATTAAAGATTGAATTTAATGGTTCCTAAATACCAAACAAAATGATCATACTTCTTCTCACAAGAGATGAGAACCAGCTGATGTCCATAATTCTCAAGTTGGTATCTTGAAATGCTCTCGCACCAGAAAGCTTTTGTATTGATTTTGAAAAGCAGAAAACAGGTAAAGTTCTTCATTCGTTCTTCTTATCACTCTTGAAATACTGTATCTTAAGAGCTCCAGTGCAGCTGAAAGCAGTCTTGAGTTGTCTAATATTGAGCTCTGCTTGTACTCCAGAATCCATGTTTTAGGCTCTAGTTGAATGACAGAAGAGCCCCATTTCTTGTGTACCCATGAAGTGTTCGCCTTTCTAATTGAAAATCCAAACTGTCCATTGGGCCACTTCGAAAAACCAAAAAAAGCGAACGAAAAGTCAAGAAGCCAAGCAAGAATGTAGCCATTGAATTCAATAAAGAAAGATTTTCTCAAGAGGTCAGACTGTCACAAATTGCAATTATGTTTTGCATCTGAGCATATATTAAGAAATACATATTCTTTTGGTTTACCTCAGTGACTCTACCAGATAAAATTGAGAATGACCGAGAAGAAAATCCAGTTGTGAGCAGCCCTGCTGTTTGTAGAGGCCATCCCCATACGCTTACCTCTTCCGTCGCTGATTTATACAATACACAACGTGAATTCAAGAGCAAGCCATCCTGAAACCAATTGAAGTATGCTGATTATGTTTCCGAATGGAAACAGCTCTAATAATCATCTCATCTATGAGGACAAAATAACAGAGTCCTTCAGAAGACAGAAAAAGGTTTAACTAAATACCTGATTAATTTTCCATTTAGAATCATTGTAGCTGCAATTGGAGACCTTGCCATGAACAATTCCCTCTAACTCACTCTGTAAGAACCGCAATCTCCCGTTGAAGTCAGGCACAACAGAAGAGCTCTCACCAACACTCCTCAAAATGTCAGGGGACAACACTGGCCTGAAAACTCCAGAAACCATCCAAGAAGACCCAATTTCAATCGCAAGGAACACATTCAAAACCAAAACCAGCGTCAATAAAAACCTGAGATGACCAAAACACTTCTCACTTCTTCTCTTCTCCGAAGCCTTAACATTCGATCTTGCAATTGATTTAAGAGCTGGAGAGCCCATTATCGTGAAAGAACTGGATCTGGGTGTTGACGCAATAGTAGGATCAAAGGAGATTGGCGTGGTCTGTACATGTTGAAGACGAGAAGCGGAGAGTTCGGTGAGGGAGCTCTTTTGAACGCTGAAAGGCATGAGGTCAAGAGTTGCATTGATGCTAGCCAAGCAAATTTCACAACTACAATTAGCGTCTTTTCTGCATCCAGGGTAGTAGCAGCTGTCTGGCGTTTCGGTTTGGTACTCTTCCGTGGTGGTGACGGTGGTACTTGACTTTACAGAAGAAAAACAAGATGATGTTACTGTTTTCATAGCTAAAGCCTCCTTTGAGTTTGTGAAGTTTTGATCGGAATGAAGTGTCAGGGCTTTGTTTTTGTGGTTTAACAGGATTTTGAAATTTGAAAACCCAACGGTCAGAATACGAGTAGCTTATAAAAAACCTCCACCTTTTTACAGAAATAGCGGATAATTTCTTCGACTTGTAGATCCAACAAGATCTAATATTAACATGATCACCCCTATCTTTTTGGGCTAGAATTGTTTCCCATACATTATAAATATGGGTAGATTCAAATCAAACTTGTTCAAACTCAAAAACAAGCTCAGACCAAATTAGCCTAAAACAAATTCGATTAAATAAATTCAAATTCGAACTTAAGAATTAAATAATTTCAAATTCGAGTTTTAAGAGTGTTTGATTTGTCAAACTATTGAGTATAAAAATTTTTGATATAAATCTACTAAAATAATATTATTTTTATCAATACAAATTAAAACGACGTTATTTTTTCAAGACATTTTCTTTTAAATATTTACCTCTCCTTGATATTGTAATTTCAATTATTTATTTTTTTAGGTTAAAGGAAGGTAAATTTGTATAAATTTTGCATCATATAATATTAAAAAAATTTTGGACACTCAAATTAAATATAATTGACTTTTTTCATGCAAAAAAGAAAATATGATATAACCTTATTTGTTTTGAATATATATATATATATATATATATATATATATATATATATATGTTATAAATGTGTTGATATGAAATACTTGAGGGGTGTGCAAGGTCTTATTTAGCATAATTTGTGAGAATTTTTCAAACTAAAGAAACAGTTTAAAAAAATTTCAAATCAAATCAAACTATTTTAAATTTAAAATTTAACTAAATCAAACTAAAAAAATACAGTTTGATTCAATTTAGATTATGTTAACATTGGAGGCAACACTAGTGTTGGCAACTCTTGTTAGTCTAAGAACAAATCTTCAAGAACACAAAATGCATTATAAGCACAAAAATAAACCACGCAAGAAAAATTTTAACAATTAATAAACTTATATGTATTTAGTTTTAAGTATCTCGTTATATATTTAGATGATATGTTAAATACTCAAAACTGAGTATACATAATATTACTTTTCTAATAATATATTCGGAATAATCATTAAACGGCTTTAATTTAACCAGCACAAAGAGTGAAAAGAATGATAAGTAAGCCACTACTCTTTCTTAAAGCGCCGCACAAAAAAGATAATTCTATCCCAAGATGAGACCGCCCTGGATTTATCTCTTCTCCATGGATTCTCCTTAGGAGGTTTCGACACATGCTTGCTTACTTGTCCAGAAACCCATTATTTCATTCTTGATTGTCTTTAAATTCATGCATCACATTCACTCAGAATCTGATTCCGGAACCAGAACAAAAATTTCACCTCTGAATTAGTATTTCAACAAATCCCATTGAATCTTAATTAGAATGTGAAATTTTCAACGCTCGAATCGTGCATTGGTATTGATGTGTTGATATGGGGACCTACGCTTTCTTGCACTCAATTTATTTGCAAATTGCTTCATTTGGTTGCCTTGTGGATGGCAACAGAAACAGACACCTTTTGTCAGACAAAAACTTGAGGGAGAGATTAACAGAAAAATTTGTCAATTAATGATAATTTGTTATACAGAAACTTAATGCTTTGGCTTGCAAATTTATCATTACATGATGTGCATTTTTTCACTGGAAAGGCATAAATATTTGCACAGTTTTTATTATATAACTCTCTTTCCTCAACCACTACATGTAGTGGGGAAAGGAAATCATAATTTAGCTTAAATAATTAATGCTTAAGGCATAGTATTGGATTAGCCATTTCGTTTCGAGTGGGGAGTTGACCAATATTGCAGTATTTTAATGTAAAAAAAGTTGAGATTTTTTCTTTATTTTCTCGACTAATTGAGCTGCAAGTTGGAAAATAAGCTTTCACAACAAGAAAAATGGCTGCAGTGGTCAATTATCATATTGATGCTGTTGAGTTCCAACACAGTTAATCTAGTTTCTTCTTTTATCAGCTCAACTTAAATTAAACTCACTAGATTATCGTCCCAAGGTGAGAAATGTTAACAAACAAGAAGAAGAAGAAACTCAAAAATCAATAAGAAAACTCAGCCTTTCATGTATGCGAAGCAGGATTAAAAATCATTTTCTTTGAAAGAAAGAAAATTCAAAACAGCCAAAAATTAACTCATTGCTGTTGCAAACAAGGAAAAACAAAGAATTTTTAAATCAAGTGTTTGGAAAGTAGTGAAGGATGAAAACTTTTTTCTTGTTTACCCCTTCAAGGCTGGTTTTGATAAAGTTAAGATTTCCCAGGAAAATCTCTCTCTTTAGCCTGGAAAAGGAGAGAAGAAATGAAGAACATACTGATATATACCAAGTAGCTAGTGAAAAACAAAAACAGAACTGGGAAGAACGGCTTCTTTGAAATTAACATCCCCTGTACAAGAAAAGTTGACAGTTAGCCGTGACATGAAAGGCTAGCTATTAATATTATTTTCGGCCGAGGAGAGGAGTTTATTCATTCTCCTTTACTTCCATCAGTATTAATACGATTTTGTGCTTGCCGATCTCGTGTACTTCTTAGAAGAAGATGGTGATGAATTCAAGTCTCCTGACCTTCTTCTCAACATCTGTCGCATACCATCAGCCACTCGAACTGCAGGATTTGATTTGAATTTACCACAAAATGACATGTGAGCTTTCACAGCTTCTTCTATATCGAATGCGTTATTCCCTCTACTTACTTCATCTCTAACCGCTTCTGAGCACAACCCACATAACCATTTCCCATCAAATTTGGCCTTCACTCCGCTAATATAATCTTGGGTACAATCTTCTTTCAATTCACAACACTCACACTTAACTGATTCAATCTCCATCTGATAATCTTCTCTTCTCTTTTCTAGTTTTTTTCCCAATTGGTTGAAGAGGCTGTAATGTAAAGGATGAAACTTGTTTTATAAGCGTGAAAGAGGGTGCCTTTTATGGTTGGATTTGACTGCAATGAAAGTGGAAATAGAAAAAAGGTGGGGGTTTCTTTTCTTGCTCTAGTTTTACACCAGTGTTAGATGGTTTTTGTTGGTACATGAACTAACCATGCTAAGTGTTGTGTTTGGTGTTTACATGAGAGCTTATATGATTGGTCTTGGAAGAGAAAGAGAAAGCTCAGAATGGGGACAACTGCCATAATTTCCTCCATGTTCTAAGGGACATAGGGCAGTGGAATTTGAGACAAACTTATCTAGGGGGCCTCAGGATTGGCGGTTTCTAGCATATAAAACATACAACTGAGGAGCCCTTTTTCATTTGTTACTTTCTCTTCTATGGTAGTTTTTACTTCTTTTTTAATCTGATCGACAGTTACTTTCGGTTGGAACTCTGAAGATAATTGCAATTCTTTGGCTAAACTTGGCTGTAAATGGCTTGAGTTCTTTTGGCTCTGGCTTGGAAGGCTCAGTTTATTTGATTATTTTACTAATAGGATCAACGTCACTGCAATACTTTGTTGACCAAGAGGGCTTGGGTGGTTCAGCAACCAATAATTTATAAGAGGGCTATGAATTTCTAATCTTTAACTGTTACAAATGGTGGAACTCTGTTTTACAGTCATCATTACTAGCATTTTTCTAAAACATATTCCAGTTCCTGTAAATTGTTCATATGGGTGAAATTGGAAAATAATTAACTAAGAATTGTCTAGTCATGGACAATTGAATACAACAAGAGAAATTGACTAGAAGTTTGTGGAGTCTGCTTTCAATTTTTTGTGCAATAATGGTAACAACTTTTTGGCATGATTTGATTATCTGAACATGGTTTTTCAATGGAGAAGGTGTGCTCATGTTATCATAGTCAAAGTTCATTTGCGGATGCTTGTAATTTTGGCCTCTTTCTTGGTGAACATGAAGACCTTCATCTTCAACAAAACCATATGGTGGGTATATGTTATCTCCAAAATTTTGTTGGCAGCTCGGCCATGAAAATTTTATGTGCAGAATTCATTTTTCTTTTTCTCATGATGCCATGCTGACCATTTCTTGGCATCATTAAAAGGGAAGCTATAAATTATTGAAGAATGGTTTTCAGAGATATTAATGATTTGTGGTTGGTCGAGGGCTACTTTCATCTTACTGTAGTTTCTATTCTTGTTGACCTGATTTGGAATGAAATGTCTCCAATTATAATTGAGCAGTTTCATTAATTAGCTTTGGTTTGGTTACTTTGTGAAATCAAGAGTAGGGAGTTGTTCTAAGATTCGGAACGTAAGAATGGAGTAAGTCCGCTTTACACAAATTAATGATAAACTAAAACTCTTCTCATAATGAATTTAAGATAAGACGAAACTAATGGTTCTAAAACTAAAAAAGTATACACAAGGTCTACCCTCTGAAATTGGTATACTTAGGGATGTCAGACAAACAGTTTTGCTTTGTCAAATCCGTACACATGCGACAATTGTTTCTTGGCAGATGGCAACTGAAAACATCCCTAAATATGCAAATCATTCACCTAATAGAAATGGCCTTATGAGATTAGTTATAAGTTTGGATTCTGATTATGAAAAAAAGTTTCAGGAGAAGCTTTAAATCTTTAAATAATTATATACAGTTGCAACAAACTTTTGTAGCTGTCAATCATCACCACCATAGTCCTCAGAGGAATTTATTTTCCATCATTCTTTCTTGCAAAACAAACAAAGCCAAACAGTTTATCATTCATTTTATTATGGTGTACAAAAAAACTAGTTCATTAACTTGCATAATTAGATAAGTCAACCAACTAATGAAGCATAATTGCCCAATAAAAAGCCATAGATTTCTAATTAATGGTCCACTTACTCTGATTTGGAAGATCTTTCAAAGAATTTGCTCTCAATAAATGGTCCAGCGATTAATTATTGAAACATTAATTAATTTAAGCCCATCATACAACATTAAACACAGGGCCAGTTCTCTCTGTGAAGAAATTTTGCTATTGCTTAGTCAGTTTGAACATAATGAACGCAGAGAGGGAGATGGAGAAGGTTGAATGAATAATCCACGCGAGTACAAAACAATTCTTTGACGCTTTGCTTGGCTGCAATAATGCATTAAAGTTGATAATCTCTGCAAAACAAAATCTTCCCGTGACCCATTTGACGATTTTTAATCTACTTTTGCATGTCTTTAGTCTTTACATGCACCAGTCCACCACACTTTTTTTTTAACATGGGCACTTGCCTAAATGTATCTCTTCTAGTTATCTTGATGAATGGTTGATTCCTAACTTCTGATTAGATTGAGGTCAATTTCATTTGAAAAGTTGAACCCTAACCTCTAATTTGGACGAATAAACTGAAGCATTGGCTGTAGTTGGGTATTTATCCTGAGGATGTTCCAAATTACAGGTCCACGGACAAGCCACGGCCAAGAGGGAGCATGCGTGCATGTGGGGTTGTGTTTTTCTTGTTGACCAGCTTGAAGCTCACCCCACAAGCTATATGTAAGTATTAACCTGATAAAGCTAATAGATCATTGTCAAGTGAGCCAACATTAGATTGATTGTTCGGTAGATGTCCGGCAATCCGAATGGCCACTATAGAGTTTACTGTTGATGTCTGGCAGGGTCACATGTTGGGATTAATATCCTGGAAATGTTGAATGAACATATAACCAGAAGGATAAAGCTAATAAATTCTGCTGCCGCCATGAAAATGGATATTCAAAATGACAGGGCTAGCTTCACTTTTCCCTTTAAAGCATATTTGGTCATCAAGGTCCTACTAAATTGCATTCACTGTAATGAATTTGGGTTCTCAGAATTGGGATTTTGTTTGGAAACTTGTACCTAATTGAATTAAAGTTGCAAAAATGATTGGCACCAATATTTCTTCCTCTAAAAAGTTTCAGGCATAGAAATGGAATATGCAAAGTTTTAACAAGAAAATGTTATATTTTCAATTCAAGTGTGTTTCTTCAGCTGAGACTCGGCTTGAGAATTCAGATCAAGCCAGTTTTGTAGAAGAAAGGAAACAAATTTCACCTGGTTTTTACCCTTTGTCTAGTGAATCTTAGGGTGTTTTATATATAATTGTAATGGGTTTAGTTAGGTCCTTTATCTTTATAATATTCATATAAGCTTCTTTGTGCATCGTCATTCCTACATGGGTTTTAGCTCAAAATCCATTGCACTGAAGGTCAATGATTCTCACATGGCCAAGTCTTGTTTGTTTTCCCCATCATCGTGTTAAAAATTTAGTTGGAGGTTGAGTTTGTTCAAACTTTTATTGCTCTTCACATGGCAACCCACATGCACTCTCCTGCCCAATCCAGGATTCTTTTCTCCCCTTCCACCCAATTCCATTCTCCCACTTGTGTCAATCACTTATCATTTCTATTAAAACCCCGCAACTTCATATCCTTCACAATTTTATTTGTTTTCTAATTTGTATTAAGAAAATTTATAAGTTTATGCGCTTATTACTAAATTGATTATAGCCAAAAACTATTATAGCCATTGCCACCAACCATCCTTGTTTGTCTCCTAATGATCAAGATGATAAGAATTAATCACAAAGAAATAAGATAATAAAACTATTTTAATTTTAAATATCTAATTAAATACTTAAATGATTTGTTATTATATAATTAAGTAATCACATAATTAAATATTTTATTATATATTCAAAACTGAAAAGCATACATAGAATACGGGCGATAATTTGGTAGAGGAATGTTGGAAGAAATAATTGATGGATGGGATTTATGAATTATGGAATATGATTATGAGAGTAGGATTGTCAAAGGGATTTGGCATTATTGGTTGTGAAACTGTGCTGTATTTTAATAAGTGGGACATTTTAACTTCATGAAATAAAATATTTAGTAGTCTCATGAACGGCCTTTTGTTTTTAAATCAACTGCTTCAATCATTAGAAACCCAGCAGCAATTTCAACTTCTACCACCTCCCTCCCCATACTAAAAGCTCTGGAATTCAGTTGTCTGTTCTGTGTCAACCATCATCAGGAATCTTAACTGGCAATATTCAATTGATTTGGGTTGCGTATGATGATTTGTTTACTTTGGTCAGTCCTACAGGCTGAATTCGTGTGACGTTGAGAGTAACAACCTTCTGATTTTCTGTCTTCCCTTGCCCATCTCAGCAAAAAGTTTAAAAAGAAAACTAAGTAGATTATTTTTTACATCTGATTAAATATTTAGATAACATATAATATCTAATTATATAATAATTTAATGTTTATATATTTAATTAAATATTTAAAACTAAATAATATTATCTTTACTCCAAGTTCACATAAAACGAAGTAAAATGACAGGCCTCTGTTTCTGTAATTCTGCGTGCTGGTTGAAAAAGGAGTAGGTCGCCCATTGAAAGCAAGGGTGGAATTAGAGACAAGGGAAAAGAGAGTGAAGATATGAACAAAACAACACGACGGAGCAAACAATCATCAATAAATAGTTTACGGGACCCACCACGTGCCCTGCCTTAATTCGATATTACATACAGACAATTCAACTCTTATTACCGTTTATTTTATTTTATTTTTTATTTAATTAAATATTTAAATAATATATTATTATATAATTAAATATTATTTTATTTTTAATTTAAAACTATTCAAATACATAATAATATATTATTAAAATATTTGATTAATTCCTCCATCACTACCTGGAACTTGTTACAGGCAACACAGTGGTTTAATTAAAATATACTTAATTGTTGGCCCAGAAGAATGACATTTCGAAGGATCATTTCTCTATGTCTATTGTGCTGATATTTACAGTACTCTCCCCTTCTCTCACCGCTCTGTTATATGATATCTGTAAGAAGAATAGAAAATACTTCAGCAATATTTCTAAATTTTACAGTCCACCAAATGACGATGCACATATATCGCAACGATAGAGAGCAAGATGTAGAGAATTTAACTAGATTTCATTTCAATATCTCCACTCTCTTTCTCAGTGGCATCTGGACCATCCTGGGGTAGTAGACCGAGGAGAGGCAACGGCAACAATGAGCTGAGGTTGCATAGGATTATCAAGATAGCCAGGTTATCAAATCTGTCTTTTGTGACACCAAAAACCTGCGTCAGACCAGCACCAATGAGCCCCCCAAGGACACTACCACCATTCGATATGGACATGAGAGTTGCAAAGAGTGTTGCTTCCATACCCTCCGGACACAATCTTGCCGCGAGCACAAGGACGGGCATGAAAGAAGCCTGCAACAAAACTAAGTTCAGTATAGAAAATACTAACAAAATCTATTTTCTATAAAATAGCACCAAGGGATATAATTACTTTGTCTCCCACATGTGTTTATCTTGTGCTTCGGAATTTAAACTTAATAATAAGAAACACTTGAATGGTATACAAACATCTGAAACCCATAAAATGTGTTCGTTTCTCAATCTCCTTTTCTCTGGTTGACAGAAACAAATTCTCTCCTCTTCTCAGGAAGCAAAAGACCAGGCTTTACAGTTAAGAGTCATCAAAAATCTCTCTCATAACCAAGCTATTGAGTTTTTACAAGTTCTGCCTCCCATACCATACCAAAGAAGCACGCACAATGACAACTGAAACCAGCATCACACTACTTTTACTTAAACATGAGCTATTGCAAGAGTAAGATGATACTCCTACTCATACATTACTACATGTTTAAATGTGAATAGGTTGAAGAAAAATTGCATTACCTGACCAAGCACGGTGAGGATCAAAGAATCCCCAATTGCAAACCACTCATCACTTATACCAAACTTCCTGTTTAGTCCAGTGACAAGGAAAACCTGAACAAAAATAAGAGCAATGGTAATAAGAATGAACCATGAAGAACACTGAACAAAAATGGTAAATCTTAGAAAGTCCTTAAGAAATGCAAATAATAATGCAAACCTGAGTCATCCCAAGAGCTGTACCAATACTGGTTGTCCAAAGAAAAATCTTCTGCAGAGGAACATTTTTTAGAAATCCATTATACAGTCCAACACCAAGCAATGAAGCAATCGAGGTAACAAGCTTGACACGCCCTAGAAACTCTGGGGTGAAACCAAGTTTATTTGTGCTGAAACCAAAAAATGAAATATTTGTCTACTTAAAACAAATACTCAGACCAAAAATATCTGCACTAGCCATTTAATAAATTGCAAAAAATGAAGATAATGAACTGAATCATGAATTACACATACGTGAAGTAAAACATGGCAGAGTCTGACTGTGGAGTTGCCTGCCATAGGAAAATGAATAAAGTTGGAAGAAAAACATTGGGCTGCTTTACAGCAAACCATAACTGAATAATGTTTTGTTTTGAGCTTTCAAGAAAGCCAGGGCCACCTAAAGGAAAATTCTGCTCCCAAGCTGGACCAACCACGCGCTGTTCTTTTACTAGAACAGCAACTCCAGATGTTATAAGTGGTAGCAATGCCGTGACACCAAAAACAAACCTGTGATATTATGTTTGTCACCACAAAGATGTTTGAAATAAAACTAGCTCTAGAAATTTATGCTCTGACACCAACCAACTAGTTACCTTACACCATAAGCATCAACCAATGAGCCACTAAAGTAGGAGCTCACAATTCCACCAAATGCTGAGGATCCCCAACATAAAGACTGAAGAGATCCTGAAACACTTTGTGACTCACCACGAGCCCTTTCCACAACCATAGAATCTACAACCTACAGCATGTATCAGTTCATGCTATGTTTTCCAAGGCTAAGTAATTTAGGAAATTCATTAAGTTCAAGAAACTTACAACATCTGAGAAGGCAACAGAAACAGATCCAAGAAGTATGCTTAAAGCAGCACTGTACTTGCTGTCAACAAGGGTGGCCATCAAACTCCATGAGATTGCACCAAGAAGCCCAGATAGAACCAAGTAAGACCTCCTTCGGTAACCAAAAAGTGGGAGAGAATCACTGAAAATAGAGAAACAACAGTTCAGAAAACAGCATCATCACCAAAAGCACTTTTAATTAAGCAGAAGGAAAGCAGCAGTGTATGAATTCATACCTAATAAACCCATAAAGAGGTTTGACAAGCCAGGGCAATGCAGAAAAACCAGATATTACAGCTGTCTAGTCAACCATGTATAATTTGTTAGTCCTTAAAACATCAAGCTAAATGTACTTAAAGTAATCATCAACAAGAAAAACAACATAATTTGACAATGATATCTTCTTTAAAGAGAGAGAACTGCTAAAAGTGATCCATGGACAAAGAACAAACACATAGAGAGATCTTTGTTGTTTGAAATCATTAGTATAGAGCTCCAATTAAAAACTTTCATAGAAGTTTGGAATTAGGGATAAAAGGAAAAATTATCATGACTTCTATCAAAATCAAAATAAAAGGGAAACTTAATGCAGCATACCTCGGCAGGATCCAGATGCAGATCATCTTTTAAGTAAAAATTGACAGCAAGCCTTGCAAGGCCTAAAACACCCTGTACAAAATATACCATGGCAACCGCAATATTATCCGGAGACAACTCCACTCCAAAGAATCTGACTTCACCAGTACGGGATCTGTTTTTCTGTGCAGCATTTTTACCCGAAGAGCCAATTTCTCTTTCTATATCTGTCAACAGCATGTCCCCTTCTCCAGCACCTGAATCAAATATACAAATGAATCAGTGAATAGCATGATTACCCAATGAAAAGCGCATGGCATACCTATTGTAAAATCATATGCAGTTACGCACCCAAAATACCCATGGTCTAACAAGAAGAAATAGGGGCTACTAGTGAATTGACTTTTTTGTTCACACATGCTTATTTTGCTGCTATGATACATGGACATAATGCAAACATAGAAAGCAGAAATGTTAAAAACAATTTTAAAAAACATATACTACCATACAACTGGAACTCTTCTCATTGGTGGATATCAAGCAAAATACTAAAATATCTCAACTACTATAGAAACATAAGATATAGAAAGGTCAGAATGCTAATATGATTAACTAAAAAGGTCCCAACTCCCCAAACAAGGGCTTCAAATTAGATCACAATCCTAAAATTACACTCAGTGGTTAATTATGCACTTCTCACAAATATGAAATATCAAGTTTAATCTCATCAAACAGAAGATCATTACTCATTAGGTAATTACTACCTAAAAACTATTAAGTAATTCCATTTTTATATATATATAGAATATAATAATTTGCATAGTGTGCTGTAAGAGTAATGCACAAGCCATTGCAGCAAATCTGAGCATGGTTTCTTACCTTATGTTTTGGGAAAATAAAAGAGTATCATAAAATATGAAGAACTAAACAACATGTTCTACCATTTTATACGGAGAGAACAGTTTAAAACATAAAAAATAGTAAGCAGCTTCTGAAAGGATAAAATATCAACTCAGTTCAACGTTTTGAGAAGACCGAGTTAGTTCAAATACCAGCGTAAGGCATAATTTTATATACTAAATATAGATATAAACTTCATTTTTGCAACAAATTTATCATGAAAAGTAGGTGATGTAAAATAATACCAAATCAGAAGGTATAATATGGATTGCAAGTAAAATTTATACAGACTGAGAGGAATGGAATTAGGAGGTCCCTATACACAATTGGATAACGGTGAAAGTTTAGGAAACAAGTTAAGAAATTCTCTTTAATGTTCCTAACCTTTAATATCCATGATTCTATCATAATTTAACAGCTGCGCCATACCCTTATGTCTTAAACTCAACTAAATTAAACATAGTCATTGCATTAAAGCTTTCAAGCAATTCAGCTCTATCAAATGCAGCGCCAAGCATCTCAATATCTATAAAACATATATAAAAAAAGCCTAGACTAAATGAATTTCATTCCATCTATAAACCAACAAGTGTTGTAATATTTAGATGCCAAGGTTTTCAAAGCTTGATATTAATAAATGAATTAAACCAATAATCATCTCCTCGAATTCATTGATTAACAGTTCTAAACCAAGCCTAGTCTAAATTCTTGCCTTATCTTCACAATTCACATACTAAACATTTGAATTAAATCCAATTAAGCAATAAATTTTTCTTTATTAATTGCACCAAAATTGGAAATTAAATAAAGAAGAAAATGGCATGTCCTCTGAAAGAAAAATACAAATGTTAAGCTGGTAATAACCAACGCACCCGATTCGTGATCCACAAGTAGCTTGTCCATTCTTTCACGGCGGAGAGTGGGGGCATGCGGGTGTAAAGCAGTGGGCATGCCGGTTCTTTGTTGCGTTTTCCAGCGAGTTCTGCTGCGTGAGGATCGGCAGGCCTCCGTGAAAACAGAGCGTGGTTTATGGTAAATCTGAGAGAAGAGAGGAGCGAGGGAAATGAAGGAGAAAATTCGTTTTTGTGAAGGTAGTAAGAATGAGATAGGAGAGAACAACAAAGAAGCCATTAAAAATATTTAAAAATTATTTTTAGTTTAAATTTATAATATATTTGTTTAGTGTGGACGTTGCGGCATGCTCGCACTTGGGTGGACCGTGATCGTCGGGTGGAATGGTCAGATGACGTAAAGACCCCGACGAAGTGTTAAAAGGACTAAAAATTTGAAACTGGAATTGTGAAGGATAGAGTCATGCCATGGATCAGGGAAAGCCCAGCCCAAATATTTTGGCCCAGTTAAAGAGGAAGTGATATTTAATAGCTCCCACCTCCAATTCATCAATAAAATTTTAAATAATAATAAAGATGACAATAAAATTATGAATAATGCTATGTAGATATTTGAATATATAATTAATTATATAGATAGGAAAATTAAATTAAATACTTATTTTTCTTATTTTAAGGTAAAAATGTTTTGAAATTCAATTGGAAACACGTGGAAACCGTCGGGGGAATTATGTAAAATTATTGGTTTATATATAAGGGCAGTGTGATCATTTTACAGAAATAGGATATTTTTGTTTAATCTTAATAGTTTTGAACAATTTCGTTTAGCCCCTCTTAACTTTAGGCATTTAATTTAATTTCTCATATAAATAATATGTTATCATATAAATGAAAAATTTTGAGTTATGGATAAAGTATTATCTAATTACATAATAATATAATATCTGTATACTCAATTATGTAATCAAAAATTTGTACACGTAATATTATTCTTAATAAAAATAATAAGTTTGTTTTCCTATTATTTCCCACTTTTTCATCCAAACGAGTCTTACTTTGTTTCACAAAAATTTTGAAGAGGATTCGAATCGAGTCAACTAGACCTTGAATTTATATTCAGTTCAAACATATTGAATTCAAATTGAAACTTTAGTTAGATAGTTTAGTTTGAGTTTAAAGGTTTATCAATATTATTACATCGAAACTCTTTATCTCTTTATTTTTCTTTTCAAACGATTTTTTTTTTCTTCTTGATATACTATTTATCATTTAAATCAATTTGAATTTAATTATTTTAATTTGAACTGAATTAAAATTAACCTTTATTCACTTGGTTTAGTTTGAATACTCTATAATTCCATAACAAAGTAATATTGACTCCTCAAAATTAAACCCAGGCTGTCCTAAAGTAAGATCCCTCGAGCTAATCTTCTTCTTTACTTATCCTTAGTCCCCCAATCATGGCGATTTACGCTTTCTTAGTCATAATTGATGAAACCCAATGATTACGCAAATGACAAAGCTTTATAATTTTATTTATTTTTATATAATAAGGAATAATATATCACCGTCTTGATAATGATGCTAATATTATCGCGTTAGCATGAACATTACATAGATTAGATTTGTGACTACATCATCTGCCCAAAAAACATCCAAGCTTAAACCATATTTTAATCATCTCACAATAGCCACAGACAAGGAGTTGGTATTCCCAGCTGTTGATTTTCCAATTTACAGCTGCCTCTGCATTCACTTTTAATGATTGAAGAAGAGCAGTTGGCTTGGGATTCTCAATGGAGAAGAAGAAAACAATAACCATTGTACCTAGATGCATCCCTGTATCAGGAAAAAGCCCTCAAAAACAAAAAGAAATCCTGAATGTAAGAGTACTAGTTCCCATAAATTCTTTGTCAGGTTTCTCTTCTGGCCCCCACTGCAAGGTTGTGCTTAGGCAAATCCACTCATCTCCCTTGCTGCCTCAACCTCTACATTAATTTACAGTAATCTGTTTCTACTGAAAATAAAAAAGAGGGCAATGATAATACCCAGTTCTTCATTTTCAATAGGGAAAATGAATTGCGATGTGGTGGGTAGAGAAATTTAAGGTTCTGTTCCTTATACCGATTTGTGAATAATATAAATCAATACACAGATATTCCTTTGAATTATTCACTAATTTGTTTGGATTGTTTGTTCTCTTTAAAATATAATTAGTCTTATACCAGTAAATGATCCAGCTCCATGTTCGGCTAAACAAAGCTTGACAAAATGGAATAACGTGATTAGTTGAAGAAGAGAACATTAAAGATTCTACTTGAATTCCTGTCATCAGTCCTCTCTATTGCTTTTTGCTTTATTGTAAATTGATTGGGATAAATTGAAAAAGAACAAAGAGAAAAGTAAAATGTAAACTTTACTCATACACCATCTTTAAGAGACCAAAACTGTGGATGGATGAAACCCAACAGCAATCCCTAATTATGGCTTGAAGAAAATCATCAACTCTACAATATTTGAGCAGAAGCTTCAGTTCCTCAGCTCTGCCTCTACAAGTAGCATATGAAAAAGTGGATAGAAACTAAACAGGGGAAGAAAATTAAAACAACTATAATCAAATATGTAGGATGATCACATCTTTATCCAATACTCTGCCTTGGGTTGATACATGAACTTTATGACTCAAATTTTACCCTTGTTAGGATTCTTCAATGGTCCATGCTTTATAGAAAAAGATGAGGGATGATGGAGACTGAGAAAATTATTGTCCATCATGAGCAATTGCCATAGCCATCAACTGGGTCCAATTGATCCACTCCTTCCTCTAACATCATCTCCTGGAAACGGCATTCACGGCTGCAGAATGCTTTCTCTCCCCTGCAAATACAGAATTCTTCTTAGTTTTTCGTTTAACCAAGTTCATTTTCATATTACCATGTACCTAAATAAAACATTTCTGAAAGTAGAACTTGATTTTGAATTATATGATCTTTATGTAATTTTGAACCGTCAAAAGAAAGTTTCCTAGAAAGAGAACATATATTTGATCATTGCAAAAGGAAAGTTAAAGCGAACCTGTACATGTAAATGTCTTTTCCCTGGCCAAGATTCTTCTTGCAAGCGTAACAGGAACTGAGAAAATTTTCAGATGGGTAGTTTATTTGATCAATTGTAGTGATCCCGTTATTTTCTTTTCTCAGGGGAGATAACCCAACAACACCACAGCGGCTCTCAACAATGAAATTGTCAAAAATATGAGTGGTTCTCGGATTTGGCCCGTGAGAAATGACACAAGTGTAGTCCTCAGAGAGTTCCATCTCAGTGGCAGAGAGACAACCCGTGAAAACCTGAGGAGAATTCGGAGTCTCCAGACCCGAATTCACTGATCCAAAAGTTGATTGTTTTGCTGGGGAGGGTGATAACACAGAGGAAAAGGAACCCAATTGAGAGTTTCTAGTTTTGATACCAAACTCAGATGGAGACATAGGTGAATCTTGAGGAGGGATTTGGATCTTTAGCTGTGACCCGAAAAGAACCATTCGAGTCTCAGGTTTTGATTCTTTGGAGTCTGATTCAACATCTTGAAGAACATCAAAAATGCCAAGACCAACCCCTTTGGAGTCCAATTTGCGCCTAGCTTCTGGTTCCGGAGTTCTAGGTGTTTGTGGACTTGGCTCAGACCACAAGGGGTTCTTGAGAACAGAAAATGGTTTGCTAATATCAAGAATGGAAGTTGGGCTCATCACAGGAAGCTCAGTTTCAGAAATACCCTTGGTTAAACTAGTGAACAATCTTGGAAATGAAGTAGGCTTTCTATTATTATCTGTGGTGGTGGCGGGCGACGGAAGAGAGCCATTGTCTGCCATTAACACTGAAATATTTTACAACCCCACTGTAACACAAAGAATCAATTCATCAAAAGATTAGATTTTTATTTCTTTTCATATACCAATGAGAGGAATTAAAAGGAATACTTACCTGAAAGATTGAAGTTGTTAACAAGAAACAGCCATGGATTTGATTCTTCTGATTCACAACAAAACCACCTTTGCGAGAATCAAACTATAAAATATATCAGAACGTTGAGAAATTTATAAAGGTTTATTGATTTAGAGAATCAGATACAAATGGGTAGTCAAAATAAGATCAACCATATCATAAATATATTACACTAACTTTCATTTTTAAGCAACCGAGCAAAGACTAAACTAGGAAAAGAAAATAAAAAGGAGAAAAAGCTTTACTTTTTTCCCGACTTTCCCGCACTTCTTTCCCAAAATTTTATAGAAAGAATCACTCAGAAACAGAACCGACATGAAGAGACTCTCATAAGTCACGATCAAGAGACCAGACGTGCAAATGCATCAGCACAGAGCACAGACACCAGAAACAAGAAGGATTTCTGTAGTACTCTTAAAGCCTTAGACTTGGTTAAAGCCCCTCTGCTTTTCACCTCCTCTTTAACTTTATTATGTGCCCTTTTACCAGTGATTTTTCATTCGCCCAACGCAGAAACAAATTTCATCCTATCACTCAAAAAAAGATGTTTTTTTTTTTTTTTCTAAAAATTAATTTAAAAAAGATTCAACCTTCACATACAAACAAGAGTACAAGACCAGACCATCGAACAATAACCCCCAAAAAATATACGCAAAAACTAAAAAATATTGGCCAAATTCATATATATAAAGCTATATTAACTCAAAAGTTTAAACCCCACTAAGTCAAATTCAGTTTCTTCTCAAAATGAGTCCCGAAAAATAGACAAAACGTTGCAGAGAGAGATGGAGAGTGTGAGAGAGAAAGAGAGAGATAGCTCGTGGGATTGTGGGTTGTTTGTGTGAATCTGATTATAAAGAGGCGTGTATGTGCATGGGAATCAGAGGTTTGATTTTGATTCGATAAAATCAAACAAACCCACCATTACTTACACCACTCTCTCACGCACTCACTCAGCTAATCAATTTTCTCCTCCACGTCAGTTTTTATTTCTGTCGACTCTCTCTTTCACTATCTTTCTCCTTTCTCTAGCATCAATGGATGCTGCGAATATTATTGTTTTTGAAAACTCGAAAGGCGATGACGGGACTCGCCAACTAAACCGTACTGTACAAAAACTTCGTCTTTTACATCCAATCACCCCTGCTTGACTCCTCCTCGGCTCGGCGCCGTTTGATTTTGATTCACAAAACCGCATAGTGGATATAAATTTAATTAACGGCTTTAATAATTTAATTTAACAATTAATTTCATTTAGATTTTCGATTGAAAGAAATACTTATAATAATTACGATTTACGACTAAAAGTCGGCTGCAAGTGAAGGTTGAGCCGGCGGTCCAGATTGGTCCACAAGTGGGGTCGGAAAATGCGGTCCGTCGAATTAGTGAACTGTGGCGGGGCCCATAATCTTTGTTTTGCCAAAATCAAGAGTGGTGGCGGTGTATGTAATTTCTTTCACGGGTCGGAGTCGGACCAGCTTAACCTTTCATCATCATATTCTTCTTTCTTTTGTATAAAGTCCTCCAATCCATCATTCTCATTTTAATAGTCAAATTCTGGATTGTATCATTTATTATAAATATATTATTTTAATATTATATATCATATATTATATTATATTATAAGATATATATTTTTTAAATAATAATAAATTTATACAAATTTTAATTATCATATTATCATATTGAAAAATTAATACATCTTTCAAATTTTAAACTTTCTTCAATACATTTTATTACACTATTATTATTTTAACTAATATCAATAATTGATATTATATTATATAATTGTATCAACTATTTTTTATATATTTTAAAATATATTTTTTTAATATTATTTTACAATGTACGTATAATACGTATTAAGACTAATGCACCCATATTTTCTTCTTCAGGAAAATCTCTCGTACTCGGAAAATCACGCTTTACTGTCCTTTTGATGCCATGAGGCCCATTGTTAACTCATAGGCTAAAAGAACTTCCAACGTCATCTTGGGTCCCACTTTTATTTCCCAGTTCAACGACCCTACTCTACTACATGTTTATTGTTCGGTGTTGTCTGTTTTAGTTAATTATTGGTGGAATTATAAGTTTATCTATCTCTTGAAATGTCTCTATTATCCATGCACAAAGTATTATTGTGAGTTTAGATGGAGGGCTTTTTCGTGATTTAGGTGTGAAGAATCTGGAGGGCCCTGATTGGAATCATAACTGCCACACTAGTATTAATAATTACGAGGCAGAGGTCCCAGACCCATAGGCTCAGTTTCAGTTGGCCAATGACCATGGACCCACGGGTTTCTGTTTTTGTCCAAATTTAGTAAAAAATAAAAATATAGTTTAATGGATCCAAAACGCAAACTCTGTTATTCGAACCCACGATCGACTGCCCCACTGATGAAAACCACGATCACTGGCAAACAATGATATACTTAAATTGCGGCTTATCAAATGCGAAAAAACATATATTTTAATTTAAAAATATTGTACCACTCCACAAAGTTTTATATCTATTAGGGTTCATTCGTATATCACATGAAAGAGAAAGGAAGAGAAGTGAGAAAAAATGTAAAAGTCAAATACCTTATACTGAAGATTTGAAACTTGTAATTAGTTAAGTTTCATTATCAGCTGCACAAAACAACAAACTTTTATAAAATTTAACGAAGCTCCTTACAATTTTTGTCCAAAGTCAAGTTATTATAAGGACATTTTTATTATAATTTTCATATATATATGGACAAAACATTCTTTAAAAGTCATTAATGTCTTAATGGTAGATATAGTCTTTCAAACAGAAAATCGAATCACATTAAAACTCACTTTGTATTCAACCCTCATATAGTTATCTTATATTATTATAGTGGATATGATCGGGATTCAAATATTTGATACTACTATAATAGCCCATCAAACATGACATCGTATTGTTTATCTCTAGCATACTACTTCCCTTAATGCCTTCCAAAAGGTGAACATATTTCCTTTAACATGTCGACAATAGAACATCTATTCCAAAACTTTCTATGAAATGATACTAAGGTGGATCACAAACAATCTAATTCCACACCCATATCAACTTAACTTACAAAAAATCCACACCTTGAAAAGGTTAAAACCTAATATATAAACGTCTCTCTAAACATAGAGTTTACCTTATCAAAAACAATCATTAGTGTAGAAATATAAATATCTAATGTGTAATATAAATACATAAATAAATGAATTTGATCGTAATTTTATTTAATTTTTTAAACCACATGAGTATCTTATTATAAATTAAATATTATCCTATCATGTGCAATGAAATTAGGGAGTAAGAATATTTTATATCATTGAGCTTGTGCCAACCACTAACCATTGAATCAATCCTACGTGCCTTATGAAATTTTAATAAAATACAGTACAAATTTAGAATCAAATCTAACAATACAATCCCATAGCCATTTTCCTATGACCTTTTGTACACACAACTTCCAACAAATAGGTCCATTACTTGTAAGGAAGAAAAGTAAAGTCCTTATGGGTATTCTAACTATTTCTTAAAAGAATTTAACAACAATATATAAATTTAAAATCTCAATTATTGGGGGGCAAAGCAACAAAAGGGTAATCATGATTCATGCTTGCTTTATTATTTTTATAGAAACATATTTAAATTTGCCAAAGCAAATACTTAACTTCAAGTAGGGACACTAATCTCTTTTGGGCCCTCCATTTAATGCAAGATGGTGACATTTTATTTTACAACAACCATATTGTCAAAGCCTAGGTTTAATATGTGACACAATATGTGTACATAGTTGCATAATAGTAAATCCATGCTTTGTAGTGATCCAATGCCTATGCCTTATATGCTTAATTTGGTAGATCTTGCTTTTTTATTTTAAACTTAGAATTGAATTTATGAGGATAATGTTTGCACTAATTTTAACCGACCCCTATTTTTCAACAAGGATAAAAGTTATGAGTAAATTACATTTTCCCACCTAAAATTTGATGTAATTAACACTTATTCACACCTTAGATGATATCAATAATACTTTTTTATTCAAATTTAATCTCAGTTAATTAAAAAAACTTGACAAAATACAATAAATTAAGATATAAATATCATGTTTAAAACATTTTTAAGGGTTTAAGGTTTTTAACCGATTTTAAATATCATTTTATGAGTTTTCATACATTTTTAAATATTAAATTGTCATATTTATAATGTTCAGATTTAATTTATAAATAAGTTTTTTAATCGATAAATAATAAAATTATTTTTTTTGTTTTATTAATGTTTTTTGTGTTAAAAAAATGATATTGGATTTAGTTCACCCATGATGGGTTGACCCGATTTATACCCAATATTGTGTTATTTTATGTTATTATCCATAACAATTGAGAGGAGTTGGGACTTTATTTAAAATTCTCAAAAACTATAGCTCAACTCCCTAGTTCATGCATAACGAATGTCGAACCAAGACAAGTTTTGCTCTCCTCTTCTTTTTATTGATATTCTTAAAAAATGAAAAATAAGTAGAAAATAGTAATATAGAAAGGGCAAATTGTATTGTAGATACAAAATAATACTTCGTATCAAGTTTAATTTATAGAAAAACAATCTAAAATCGCAAAACTTCAATCGGGTATATAAATTTGATCCTATGTTTAATTTCCCAGCAAATGATTTTACCTTAAACTTTGAGTAGAAAAGTGTAATTTATTCTTGATTTAATTTTAGTCATCAACAAAATTGGCCCATTATAGGAGTGGAGATTCCGACAAAAATGATTATATATTTGATAACAATATAATAATAATGAGATAATAGGGTTAACGTATTATATATATGGACGTATAAAATTATAAAATATTGATAATAGGGAAGGCCATTTGTAGCTAGTTAAAAAGAAGTAAACTTATTAAATCAAATGCCAAAATTGTTTGATTTTGAAAATTCAATGATGCAGACATTGCGGTGTCGTATCACGTAGTGCAGTCCGCATAGCGTAGTGGAGAAATCAAATTTAGTCCATAATGATGACATGACGTGGAGTAGAGCTTAGCCCTAGTTGGGAATTTCGTGAAACATAGTGAGCTTATGAAAAATAAAAACAATAATATTCAAGAAAGAATAAAGGAAACGGCTTTCCGTCTATTATATGAAAATAAATAATGATGAGACTGATCTATCAGCTTCAGTTGGACTTGGTTTGATTTTAAGTGGTGTGGTGGGGTCTGACTGTCTAGGGTTATTACCATCGAACCCCCCTTGAGAGATCTTTTGTAGCCCAGACCCCTAATTTTAGAAAAGTATCAAACACCCCCTTACTGTTATGACTCTGTCAAACCGATTAAACGGGGGGATGATATTTGAGACTTTGTGATCTCTCAAGGGGCTAGAAAAATTGCTAGATTGTGAATGGTGTTTAATTTCTTCTCTTTTATTAGTAGCGACACGTGTCTCGTAAATGAAGACTTAATAAAATCTTGTATCCGGAAAGTCTTCAGTGCAACGTACTGCCATATCTGCTGATGGCCTTTTTTTTCAAAAGAAAAGACAATTTAAAAGATTTTAAGAAATTTATAAAATCTTTAATGAAATGTACAATCAATGTTGCAGGGGACCCTGGGAGGTTACTTACTTGCTCTAATTGCACGTCGACTTTGACGAGGATTGTACATTTCTTACCTTTCACATGAGAGGTCTGAGTCTGACGACAGTCAGTCATGAGAAGGCAACACTCAATTGCACTATTTATTTTTTTATATATAAATTATGATGATTTTATTATTTAAAGGTCACATCAATAGATTTAATTTCTTTAAAAAAACCCATTAATTTGGGTTCTTGAGTTCAACAAAATTAATTGCTAATTTTAACTTTAATAACAGTTGATTTGATGTAAATGATATCAAATTGATGATGAAAAATAAAAATTGAAATAAAATAGTAACAAAAATTATTACGTTGAGGAGTAAATCACAGTATCCCCCCCAAGGTTCAGCTTTATGGCACTTTTTAACTCTTTACTTGTATAAATAATATTTTTATGTAAAATCAAAATACTATACTCTATAAGTAGAAAAGAATTATAAAATAATGTTGAAACATAAAATTATTTTATTACTTCTAACCATTTAACTTGCCAGGAATCATTATATGACCTTAAATTAATAAAACTTTATAAATTCTTTAAATATTATATTTATATTAAAACTCTTGCTTTCTCATTTTCTTTTATTCAAACTTCTTTTTTTTTTAAACTTTGTTGATAATCTCACTTTCACGGACTTATTTTTAATGCTAATTCAATTTCTATAGACAACATCGTTGTTTTCAACTTGTTACACATTAACAAAATCCGACAATGTATTTCATGGGTTGATCTCCTCTTTTTAAACTCTTTTTGGTGTTTATTTGAATTTTTGATAACTTATGCATTGATATCAAATTTTCTCACTCTATCCAATGTTTACTAGTGAAATTATAGTTAAATAATGGGTAGAGTATAAGATGTGTAAATGCAAGTATTCAAACTTCCTAAAAAAGCTTGAAATATGATGTTCAAAATGTATAGGTCTAGTATATAAAATGTTTTTTTTAAATTATTCATTTTTTAATTTTTTTTCACAATTTATAGACAGTGAAATTACTATTTTATTCTTACATATTTATTTTTCCAATTGATAGAGTTTGATTTGGGTGGAAAAGTTCATCTGTGCCATCAAAGGGTGGAAATGGTTTTTGAGGCAAACCTTGGGTACGACAATGTGATTTAGTCTACGTTGAAACTCGTAACAATGTAATCATCTTTAACACACTCAATTTCAACGAGACGAAGAAGTAATTTGTCCAAAGCGGAGGGGGCCACTTGAGAGTTCAGATGTCTCTCTTTTCATATGACCAAGTGCAGGTGGCCCCTCTCTGCACCCCGTGATTTTATTGGCCACGTTAAGCAGCTGATAGTCCAATTCTTCGCATATCACCTCAAGGGTCCACCGCCGCCCCACACAAAACCACCCCACCCCCCCTCTACACTAGTTTAATAATTTCACTATCCCCCCTCCAATTCTGTCCACAAGAAATTATTTAATATTTATCGCTTCAATCTAGCTCTCATACATCCCCTAGTACTTAATAAACGAGCTTTGCTAGATTGTTATCAAATTAATCTCATTATTTAGTCTCAAAATATAAAATATAAAATCCTATTAATAAATTTATATATAATTTGCCATACATTCTTCTTTATTATCATTATTATTATATTGCTCCTTCCACTACATAGAAATTCCTTACCTTTTAATTTGACCATAAAAAAAGTTACCCAAATCCACGAGGGAAATGGGTACCAAATTGTTGCTTTTCAAGATTCCATCCCCTTTTATATAGAGTAAACTATCCTCAAAAAAAAAAAAAAAACACTCTTGAAAATTTTTATTAACACTCCAAACATTTTGAAAATTTATAGTTTATCCATCAAATATACAATTATATGTATTGACACCTCTATAATCTAGATATTAAAAAAAAAATTAGAGCTATATAATAATTTTAAAAATACAAAAGAAATAATAGGAATAGAATCATAATGTCATTTTCGAACTTTGTTTTTATTCGTAAAATTTAATTTTAAGTAAAAAAGTACTCTTATATAAGAGAATTTAATTTTGTTACGGCTTCTTTTTTTTATCGATGTGATATATTATTATTATTTTACTAATCCTTTTCTTGGGTTCTCTTCATTATTTTATGCTAATTTGATCTGGATTCTTCCTTTTCTTTGTCAATCACTTTCTAAGTTTCTTTTGTTATGGTCTGAAGAAAATGAATCAATATTTAATAATAAGAGTGACACAATTAAAAGCCAAAGATTGATTAAAATAATATCAACAAAAATGATGATCTCACCAACCTACCTGATTAATCAAAGTTGATGTGCCATTGGTTTGGTGAATTAATTTCAACTGAATTACTGTTCGAATTTGTCGTTCCTTTAGGAAATCCACGTGATCATAGATCAGAGGTCTGATTAAGGGGAGTGATGAGATCATAGAAACAACACATGATTGGAATCAGACTCCTGTATCCATCTGATGTTGACGTTCACATCATGATTTGTAATCTTGATGATATCGGACGTCACTAGTAGTATGTGGTCCATATTGTGCTGGCGTGTTCTGCCGCAAAATGTGCATAAAATGCTACCAATATGGCCCAGCCCGGTCCAGTCTTTTCATTGGTTATGGCGGCGGCGGAAATTTGTGGGCTCTGGCTAAAAGTTTTGGGCCGGATTGGAAGCTACCCAACTATTTTATTCTTTAATGGCCGAATAACATATCCACCTTTTCAGTATGAAAAAAGTTTTTCCCTACTCATCTGTCAAAATAGATGTTAGTTTTAAATAATAAAAAAATATTTATGTCATTTTATTTAAATATTATAATAAAGATATAATTAATAATATTTTGTCTTTAAAGTTCAATACATTAAAATAACTCCCTTATTAGATTAAATTATGAATAATATTGTGGGACTTTAAATGTCATTTTTTAATACTTATTATGGAAAAATAGATATTTCTCTTATCTTGTCTCGGAAATTATCATATTCTCTCATATATATTTTGAAAATAATTATAACCATAATAATTTGTAATATGATTTTTACACTTTTAATTTATTTTGTTCGATCCAATTTTTTGGAGGTACGATTGTCAATTTTTAAATTATCGAAAGATTAATTTATCTTCAAATATATGATTATACGGTATTGACATATTTATAATAAAATGATATAATACAATTTTTTGGAAGCAAAGTATTATATAGTTTAGGTGTTTTTTTGTTTTTTTGATAATTCTATAAAAAATTTAATAAATTTAACATCGATAAAATATGCAAAATTTGCTGATTTGGCCTTATTTAAAAGCTACATCTTCAATTTTATCTTAAAGTGATATTATGAACTGGGTTTTGTCAATAATCACCAAGGAAGGAAACTGAAGAAACCAAATTTATTTGATTTGAACCAGAAGATAAAGAGCTCTTACATAATCTTATCGGTAGTAGAAAGGAAGCCATACACAAACATATCTCTAATCTCGCCTTTGCAGAAACCGTATTTCCTCAACAGACCTTCTTGCAAGAACCCAACCTTTTCCAGTACCCGTTGAGATCCTTTATTCTCCACCTCTACAAAAGCCTGCAATCTCACCAATTCGGGAATTTCTTTAAATACTTTAGAAACAGCCATTTTCAATGCAGCTGTGACTATCCCTTGACCCCAGTACTCTGCAGCCAATGCATATCCTACCAGGGCTCTGCATCTATCTTCACCGCCTGCTTGTTTGATTGAAATGTAGCCGATCGAACGGTCGTCCAAACATATAGACCGACGCCAAGGGTGCGGTATTGCAACTTTCTCGAGATAATTCAATGCTTCTTCTCTGGAAGTAATTGTGTTCCATCTGACATAGCGCGTCACTCTATCATCACTTGCCCATTTCAGGAAGTCGTCGACATCGGAGAGCTTGCATGGTCGGAGGGAAATTCTTGATGGGTCCATTGAAACACACGGGATTTTCCAAGCCGAACTTAAAAAGTGTTTTTAAGTGTGGAGAAATGGGATCCAGTCACTTCTTAGGAATCTTCCTATTGCCTAGTTGAAGTAGTCAACTAAGACGGCTATAAATTTTAGTATTATTTTATCTTCAGCTGTCAACTTTTTTCTAATTCCTTGCTCCCCACTCCAAGCAAGTCAAAGTCTACGCCAAAAATCTCATTATATTTATTTTCATATGCAAATTGATGCTAAATCTTTACATCATACTTCGTAACGCAGTCATTAAGCATTGTTAAACGGGTAATTAATTAAAATAGGCAAAAAAATTAAGCGTTTATACGTTTTTAAGCCACCCTAGAAAAGTTTTACCAAAATAAGCAAACCGTATTTTTTTTACCCTTTTTACCCTTATGTTGAAAAACCCAGTAAAAATATTTTTTCTGAGAATATGCATCGGTTTACGGCGGTTACGATGGTAGCTAGGGATTTTACAGTAAAACCCTAAATATGTCGAATATATATGGATGTTTTTGAATGTTTCGAACGCTTAAAATGATATAGTTTCGATGTTAATGGATGCCTAAAAGTGTAGCCGTTGAGAGACAAAAACGCAAACTGTAAACAGTGTCACGCAAACTGCGCAAACTGTGAACAGTGTCACGCAAACTGTATAAACCGCGTAAATACTGTTTACATCATGCAAACTGCTTGCAAAATCGCGCAAAAAATACTGTTTACAGACTATAATATCTACTTTTGCGCGATGTAAACAATGATTGCGCGATGTGAACAGGTTTGCTCGGTGTAAACAGTGTTTGCGCGATTTGCGCAGTTTGCGTAACACTGTAAATTTGAGCAGTTTGCGTGACACTGTAAATTTGTGCGTTTTTGTCTCTCAACGGCTACACTTCCAGACATCCATTAACATTGAAACTACATCATTTTAAGCGTTCGAAACATTCAAAAACATCCATATACATAATTCGACATATTTAGGGTTTAGTGTAAAATCCCTAGCCATCATTGTAACCATCATAAACCGACGCACATTCTCAGAAAAAATATTTTTACTGGGTTTTTCAACATAAGGGTAAAAAAAATACGGTTTGCTTATTTTGATAAAACTTGTTTAGGGTGGCCTAAAAACGTATAAACGCTTAAAATTTTGCTTATTTTAATTAATTACCCTTGTTAAACAGTCTTGGTCAAGATAAAAAATGGAGGAAGAATCCATCATACCCAGTACAGTCTCTGATATCTCTCTCAGGTTGTTAGATATTTCAGACATAGATGATTTCATGGCGTGGGCTACCGATTCTAAAGTTGCTCGCTTTTGCAAATGGGAGCCTTACACTAGCAAAGAAGAAGGCATAAACTTTATTAAAGACAAAGTTGCAGCCCACCCATGGTTCAGGGCAATTTGCATCGATAACAAGCCAATTGGTTCTATTTCAGTCACGCCAAATTCCGGTAGTAGTAAGTGTAGAGGTGAGCTTGGATATGCTTTGGCCTGGAGTTACTGGGGCAGAGGGATTGCTACACAGGCAGTGAAGATGGTGGCAAAATCTGTATTTGATGAATGGCCGCATTTGGAGAGACTAGAGGCTCTTGTTGACATTGAAAACGTGGCCTCTCAAAGGGTGCTGGAGAAAGCTGGATTCAAGAAGGAAGGTGTTCTCAGGAAGTACTTGATTCTGAAGGGAAGAACTCGAGATTTCGTTATGTTTAGTCTTCTCTCCACTGATCCTAAAACTTAATCATCTGTAGATCATCAAAATTGAGCATACAGGAGGGGAATTTCCACCATGACCGTCTCTGTTTTGGAAAACTCCAACTTGATTAGGATTAATAAGTCTCCATAGGGGCGAAAATAGCCAGAAAAAGGTCCCTTTCTCAGCAATTACACATCCTTTAGCCCTGGCGAACTAGTCAACTGAGGCGGCAATACTTATATTTGGCACTTTTCCTGTTTCTCTCTTCAATAATTTATCTATCATATTTCATTGTCAATGAAACGCAAAATAATTTCTATTTATAATTTAATTTAAATTTAATAAGGATATGTCTCATCTCCTCCTCTTCCTATGTTTGTGCCTATACACGGCTTTGGATTATGTTACAGGCCGGTCCGATCTCCTGACATGTCTATTTGTACTGGTCTTGTTTTCATGGTTGTTTCATTCAATATTATAAGTGGGTTTGGTGGAAGCTTCATTCACTCAAAGAGGTAGGCATTTTAAATGTTTTAATTTGATGTACGCCCAAAGAACTTCAACATTTTGATAACTGTACACGTCAATTGAGACCGCAAGTGTAACCACCTGCAGAAAAAGTGAAAAAGAAGTTTATGGTGACACAAAAAAATCACTAATTTTCATCCACCATATATTACTTTAATAATTTATTTTTATAATTTATATTAATTTATTTAATATAAAAAAACCCTAGTAATATTTTATTATCCATATAATTTGGAAAGTAATATAAACTGAAGTAAAATTATAATAAAATTAAAATTTTTTTAGTAATATTTTAATAACTTTGTACTTAATTAAAATATCAAGTAAATTAATATCTCTATTGTGACTTTTTAACCTATACTTATAATTTTTAGGATAAAAATACTCTTATATTCAAATAACACAACAAGCCACCCAACCTACCACTAGTTACTAACTTTGTCTTCTCTGCAACATTGGTCTTATTGCTGTGCAAGATCAAGATAAGAAGACTTATTGTGTCACCTGCAGTTCATTTGGGTTATATCTAATCAATTTTGTTCTTTTCATCGTGAGAGATCAAGATCAAGATGAGACATACACACTTTAGATTTAGCGTTTTCGATATCAAGGGTGGGGGAGCAAACCCTAAACACTGTGACACGCATGTTAACTGCTTGGAGCACTAGCATTAGCCTTCAAACACCTCCCATTGGACTCTTTTATTCAGGCTTAATCTTTTGATTTGTTATAATTCCCCTTGTCATTTCTCCTCTAGTTTCCTTACCTTTGATTTGATGTAATTTCCTTCTTAGCTCCACACCTTTGATTTAGATTAACATTCGAGGATATTTCAATAAAATGATAACTCTATATTTTATTATTATTATTATTCAAATATATTTGTTATTTATACATATGAATATAACAAAACATAATAATAATTTATACTTAATAAGTTTCAAATTAATTTACCTTAATGGTAATATTTTATTATTTGTATTACAAGATTACTAGATCTAAGTGCACTTTAAATATGTCCTAATGACGTTTTGATTCTAGGTTATGGACTTCTTATGTTAGAGTGGTAAACATTCTCTCACCCAACGTTTAACCTAAAAAGAATTTCCCACGGCGAAGATCCTTCCACAATTACAGGAAATTACTCTTGCAATGTTGTTTAGGTTGTTGCATCCTAAGAGGTTGAGTCAGACAATCAAGTTGCTTAATAAGATGTCAAAGAGGAACAAATGAATGATATTGTAAAGTGTTCATAGAGTTAAATCGCTGAAGGTGAGTGTGACCAAGGACGAGGAATTCAACGTCTAAATTGATTGAGAAATTCAATTAATTAAATGTAATTTTAATTCACAAGTCAATTATATGACGAGGTGAGTGCATAAGATTAAGAGATGAAAGTTCAATGAAAGGTGAACTTGTAGAGTTAATCGGTTGAAATGTTTGCAGAGTTAAATCGTTCGAGGTGAGCGTGACTAGTGATGGAGAATTTGACATATAAATTGAGTGAGGAATTCAATTGGTTAAAGGCTTTAACTCACAACTCAATCACCCGATAGGACGAGTACAAAAAGATATAGATTAAATTTTCAGTGAGACATGATGACATTTTTGTCGTCCTCAGACTCATTGCCATTGACATTAGGGTTAGAATTCTGCCAATGATCGGACAGGAGACCAGCAAAGTATCCTGAGCGGTCGATCTGGACCTCATCTTGATTCAACCCTTGAATGAAAAAATGTTCAATCACTCCATGAATTATTGATATGGTCTCTTTTTCTAGTTGCCTTTTTTGTCTTATCAATATATTCAATGTACACCCGTATTGACCAACTGCCTGATTGACCCAGGGCCCAAATTTGACGTCATAATATATTTCTTAATGTTATGCCCAAAATGTTTTTAAAATCTATTTAATAATTAAATTAATTATTTTATTAATTTCTAATTTAATAAAAAATCAATCAGTTTAATTTATTATTAAATTATAATAAAATTTTTAAATAATATCAAATTAATCAATATATTTTATTTAAATTTATAAAATAAAATCATTAGAATAATTATATTTATAGTGATTAAAATATATCATTTTTAAATAATAATAATTATTTAACTGATTTTAATAAAACAAAAAAAATTCATATTTTATAATTCAAAAAAAAATATAGTTTGATAACTCATTGCTTTTTAAGAATATTTTAATGAATATGAAATATATTTTTATTTTATTTTTAAATTTATATTTTTTTATATATCTTTAAAAAATTATTTAATTTAATTTAAAATAATTAAATATTTTAAAAATATTTTAAATTTTGGTTAAATCTAATTTTATTAATTTTGTTTGAATTTATTCGAACTAATAAATAAATTATTTTTTAATTTTTAATTAAACTACTTGAAGCTAGTTTTTAATTTAACGATTTTACTGACCGATCTGATAAGGTTTAAAAAATAAAAATAATGAAAAGCAATCAATTATTGGTGGCTGCTTGAATGTGAAAGCAGAAGGAAAACCGAGGCAAGAGGCAAGATTATTCCTTGCCTTGGCGGTGGGGGGGTCCATTTTGCTGTACTCCTTCACGTCTCTCTTTCCCATTCTCCCTACTTTCCTAGATATAAAATTTTCTTGTACGCTAAGCTTGTGATCTGATATACTTTCAGGGAACGTAGGGTGGACATGGAAGGCCCGGTTGAATTCTGGGAGATCTCTCTGAGGCCATTGGAGCTATCAGACATCGACGATTTCATGGTGTGGGCAAGAGATGATAAAGTGACTAGTTTCACCAGTTATGGACCTTTCAGTCGCAAAGAAGAAGGCATAGAGTATATCAACGAAGTCGTTAGACCCCACGAGTGGTTCAAGGCAATTTGCATAAATAACAGGCCGATTGGGGCGATTTCAGTCACACCATTTGCGGACAGCGCCAGATGCAGAGGTGAAATCGGGTATGTTCTGGGGTCGAAGTATTGGGGCAAAGGAATTGCTACAAGGGCTGTGAAAATGGTGGTAAATATGATATTTGATGAGTGGCCGCATTTGGAGAGACTTGAAGCTCTGGTAGATGTTGAAAATGTTGGGTCACAGAAGGTGCTGCAAAAGGCTGGATTCATGCGGGAAGGTGTTCTCAGAAAGTACTGTATTATGAAGGGAAAAACTAGAGATATGGTCATGTT
This sequence comes from Mangifera indica, assembly GCF_011075055.1. Lineage (NCBI taxonomy): Eukaryota > Viridiplantae > Streptophyta > Magnoliopsida > Sapindales > Anacardiaceae > Mangifera > Mangifera indica. Next base: position 18,140,804 of record NC_058143.1, read on the forward strand.
TAGTCTTCTTTCTACTGATCCCAGAATTTGATTGATTGATCAAGTTAATGCTGTGTTTTTGCTGTAAATTGATTGAGTGTGTATGCCAGGATTAAGTGTTTAGTCTTCGTTCTCCATTCGAAGTCACCTTCTCCTCTTGAATTGAATCTATCAATATATAAAATAAAGAAAGATCCAAAATGTACAAAATGTCCAGAAGTGATGCGTGAGTTTATTGAGTTTTGTTCAAAGGCAAATCACTGTCTCCCACCCATGGTTTGATAAAATCACACTTTTCATCTATAAGTTTTAAAAAACCAGATTTCCACCGTCCATTTACTTCTATAAGTGAATGTGCTAAGTTTTTTTCCAATGACTGATTTAGTTTTTTATTAGAATGATAAAATTTTAATTAGCACTTAATATAAATATTAAATTACCAATTTAAAATTTTATTATTTGCATTCTTAAAAATATTAAAATTCTAATCAATTTAAAATATTATGTTTTAGTTAGTTCTTTAAGGTGTAATTTTTATTTTTAAAATTATTAAGAATAAACTAAAATTAGACCTATCAAAATAGGTGGGTTAACTGTATAACTTGTGGATAACCCACTTAAAAACAAATACAGGTTTTAGATTTTTATACCTATGCTTGCGATTAATGCATTTTTGTGGGTGAGTCTGGTATGTCTGTGGGTCATCTGTTTTTTTTTCCTATTCATTTTTTTCCCCCTTCAATATTAAACTTATAACACACCCAACACAAATTTTACATTTTTTTTTCTTTTAAAATGAAATAAACTCAAATTCATCCTGAAATTAAAAAATTTATTATGTTAAAAACAAATTTAAAGAATATAAACACTCAACACTTTGTTATAAATATTTATTTTGTGTTCAATGCTAAAATTCTTCAAATTTATAGAAAACATTTTTTTAATTTGAGATAAATTTTTATTTCTTTATGAAATACTTATGTACTTAAAGAGAAAAATATTTAAAATTATGAAATGAATACATTAAAATACTAAAAACAAAAAAAAAAAAGTGAGAAATTAAAATTAAGATTAACTGGTGATCGATGGATTAACTTGCATTCGTAGTATCAAGTATGAGTTTTGAAAATTATTATCCATATAACTTAATCTATTTTGGCTCATACTTGTTTTATCATATCTGGATTGACTCGATTCAGTCTAATTTTACTGTTTGTCAGGTTTAATTAAAACACAAACCCTATGAAAATTTTAATAAAGCCTCTTAATATTTCTGAAAATTATGTTTGCCTCCTAAAGTTTTGAAAAGGGAAAATAAAAAAAATGAAGGAAAAGAAAATAAAAAGAATAAGGGAAAAAGAAAAAGTAGGAAATAGAAAAATCTATGTAGAATAACTTCCCTATTTTTAAACTTACCGGAGTGAAAATATGACGTTTTGAAATTTAATGGTGGGTATGGTATCTCAGCAAACGTTGGTGGTGAAACCCTTTGGCCTTGTTAAAATGAGTCGAGACAGCCCTACGACCTTGATCGCAGCTAAATTCCACTCTAAATAAGGAAAGAAAATTCCATGAAGTCCTACTGCAAGCATAGCTTTCTGCACAGCTGAACTATCTTGCATCACCTTTTAGAGTCACTTTACCAGAAATAAATTATTGAAAGAAAAAATAACCCACCTCTGAATGGATCCTCTATCGGCACTGCGTGACTTCACAATCCGCGGCGAGCTCGACAAGGTCACCCAGACGCAAAATGAAATCCGCTTCGGCTCAGATTACACCTTCGCTTCGTCGATTGAAACCCCTTTTCGATCCAAACAAGGCAATCTCTACACTCTTCAAACCCTCGTTTTCTTTATCAAAAACAACAGTCTCAAGCACACTGAGTATATCCAGACCGCCCGTGCCCACCGCATCCCCCCCGTTACTCTCCCCGATCGTAAACCCCTCTTCGAATACCTCAACGGTAAAATCGACTCCTCCGACCAGATCGAATTCCACCTCCCTCAAAACCCTAACTCCCTTGATGGGCCCCACGGCGAAACCTTTACAAACGGTGACGAGATTACGAGAAATATCAATTTTAATAACAGTGTTGCCACGGTTGATGGCGGAAAAGGTTTTGAAAATCTTGAAAACATTGGTTACATGGCTTTGATCAGAGCGGCGGAGAGACCGTTGAAGGACCGTGAGCAGCTGTTGGAGTGTAAAAACAGTGATTTTTATAGTGTTCTTGTGTCGTCAACGAGGCGGGAGGAGGAGAGACAGAGAATTGAGTCACAACAGAGGAAGGATGGGTTAGTGGCGAAGAATAGGCTAATGGGAGTTGACGAGAGAGGGTTAGGTTATGGTGGTGATGAGGGTTTTGAAACAACGCCAAAGCCGAAGATGTTGCAACTGAAAGGTGGAAAGATTGGTGAAGGCGTGCCAATAATTCTGGTGCCAAGTGCGTTTCAAACTTTGATAACTATTTACAATGTGAAGGAATTTTTGGAAGATGGGGTGTATATTCCTACTGATGTGAAGGTGAAGAACATGAATGGGGTGAGGCCGGACTGTGTGACAGTGCAGAAGAAGTTTAGTAGGGATAGAGATCAGGTGGTGAAGGCTTATGAAGTGAGAGACAAGCCGTCTGCGTTAAAGGCCGAGGACTGGGACAGGGTTGTGGCGGTTTTTGTTTTGGGGAAGGAGTGGCAGTTCAAAGATTGGCCCTTCAAGGACCATGTGGAGATTTTTAATAAAAGTAAGTGGAAGTCTAAGATAAATTAAGTTTTTGCATAATCGCATTTGCCTACTTTTGTGGCAAATTGTAGTTGTTAGGGTTTAAAATTCTGAATTGGGTTGATTGGGACCTTGTGTGGTTTGATGCTCCTGCCGTTTGTGGATTTTGGATTTCATGTTCATATTGATGCTTGAACAGTTATTGGATTTTGAAATTCATTTTGAAAATAAGTTCAAGCATGATTGATGTCAAATTTGAGTTTGTGTATGCAGTTGAAATAAGTGCTGGTGGTTTTTGTTTTGTGGAATCTGTTGATTTTGCATTTGGGTAGGATTATTATTGCTTTTTTTCGGTGGGAGGATCATGGAATTGATTTCTTGTGTTGAGAAAATGAGAAGTGAGACATTCTGTATCTGTTAAATAGTATTTGAAATGTGCTACTTTGTATAATGTAAATGCAGTTATTGGATTTTTCATGCGGTTTGAAGATGACAGTGTGGAATCTGCAAAGATTGTGAAGCAGTGGAATGTAAAGATTATATCTGTGAGTAAAATTTTCTCATTAAGCGGCATAATTATTTCTGTTGCAATGTTTTAATTTTTTTTCGTTTTTGAGTGTAATTGAGTTCTTGTGTCATTTCAAGCATTTTTTTTGCTAGCACTGGTTAAAATATGCCTCAATTGTGCAGATTAGCAAGAACAAGCGGCACCAAGACAGAGCTGCGGCTTTGGAGGTGTGGGACAGACTGGAAGAATTTGTTCGTTCACGGTCGCATTCTTAAAGAGTTCAGAGTTTTAGAGAATATTTGTATGTATGCTTCTATAAAGTTTCTAAGTTGTGACCAACATTTTGATGTAACTGTGAATTTTTCCAAAATCTTTCAATAGTAAACCGACAACAATTAACGTGGATTATTATCATACTAAATCTTGTTACCTACTTACCTTTTTTTGTGAGTTTGACTTTGAGACAGTTATAAAGAGTTTCAGGGCCATGTGTCAATGGCTAGAAATACCATAGGAGATTAACATTGGAACATATCAAAGACCAGTGAAATTATGTGGTTGGGTGTGAAAATAATAGTAACTTTGGCATGACTTATATGAGGCTGTTTCAACTTTGTTCATCTTTTAGTGGCTTGAGGTTATAAATGGTTCTACAGTTTCTTCCTGTCTCATTTAGTCAAGCATAAATCACTTGAGAATCGGTTCAATAATTGTCTGCAAATTTTTGTTTTCCATTCCTCTGAAAAAGGGGTTTTTTTTAGGAACGAAATGTGATTAGCTTGTTTTGAAGTGTTCATGTGTAGCTTGGTTGCCAGATTGTCAAAAGAATTCCTGTTCAGAATCAAATGTGGAAGCTAAAAACCTAAAGACTATGTTAAAACGGTTAACTGTTTGTTCTTTCACATCACTGGAATGAACAGAAAATTGCATCTAAAGTAGGCAAGTTATTTGCTGGGGTTGGATAATATAGGCTAAAATAGCTCACTGGATTTGTGAAATACAGCGCATGGAGTCAACACCTACAAGTGGAGATGAAGTTACTTTTGAGAGTTGAGTTCATTCTTATTGTAAAAGTAGATTGAGATTGTTCAACTATCCAGAAAAATGCAAGCCCTTGTCATACAATTCATAACATGCTCCAAGCCATGCACTAATTTTGCTGCATGGTTGACTGGATGATGGCGGATCACTGGATGGTCAAATTCAAGAGTTCCCGAAACAGATCTTCGCTGCAGCAGTCTAAACCGGAAGTCACCACTGCCTAGTCACTTACTGTTCTTTAATGATAAATTAACGGAAAACATTCTGTCTCTTGCTAAGATAACTGTTTCTGTTTTCTTTTCACTGATCAATTGGATACTTGTTAGGTCTGGGAGAATATATTAGAATTCAGAAATGAACCAAGATTTTGACTAATTTGGATACTCCCAAGTAAAAGTGTAAATCAAAACATCTTAGCTGTTGAGTTGAATTGCGCAATCGTGGGTTACCAGATGTGAACATTCTTGCAATAGAAACGGCGTGGTCCATAGATTTTTCAATCTTTTTTCTCTTTGATGGGGATCAGACATTTCTTTGCTGACTTAGTTCTGCAAATACACTCTAGTAATTTTGTGTACACCAAGATGTTTAAGCCAGTGCATCAGGCATGAGTCAATAGCTATTGAATTTTTGTTCAATTATTACTATAAATCTTACAAAAATTGTTTAAATTAAATTCCCCATTTCTGTTAGCTTCAACTGGTACCTCACCATGTTAAATATTATTGTCATAACCATTTTTTTTGGGTATCTGATTCCGTTTTTAACTTGCTTATCTCTGGAACATATGAATGCTCCGAGCACACAACTGTATACCAAGAAATTTGAAATTTGAAGTTGTGTTTATATACACCTTATGAGTGCTCTGTTAATTATATTTTCAAGGATGGTTACGAACATGGAATTGACGTTTTAACAGCTTCAACCGGCAGAGTGCATGGTCGTTCTGAAGAATGTGAAGGATGCCGTTGGCAGTTTTCCCGAATACGATTTTAATCAGTTGAATGTCATCCTATTTGAATGCATCCTGTACTGGGTCAGAGATTGTGCAGCACAATTTTGATTCTCAAGATGTTCTGTCGATGCAAGTTTATGCCAGAGAATCACATTATAATGTGCTAATTTTTCTTGCTTGGTGCATCTATTTATCACAATGCTATGTTAGTTAGAGTTCCTTAGAAGGACTTCTGTTATATATTATTGTCCTTTTACTGACTGGTTCTTGTTTGACTTTAAAGTGATACACGTTAAACAGATGCTTGATTCATTGAAGCCATATAATGCTTTTTATTGAGAGGGGAAGAGAGCTAGTAATCTGTTTGGTAATACAAAACCACCCCAACCCTGAAGAGGGCTGTGAGATAATTATGGCATACAACCTCAACCGAAAGGAAACTCTATAATAACAAAGACTGCAATGGTAAGTAGTAATCACTAAAGCATGCTGGTTGTTGAGGAATTGGAATCAGTATATCATGAAGATTGAATTATATGATGCTGCAAAGAGCATGAAGGCAAGCAGAGAGAATGGCAACTTGATCGTATTTCCATCTGTTGAGGGTCTTACTCCTGTTGATGGTACAGTTCCAGATCCAGTTCCTGTACCTGAATAAATAAATGATAAATTTGTTCAACTTTCTCATGTTTTAGCTCTCAATTTGCATATCAGAAGAAGATTAGTTGAAAGATACAGAAGTGAGGCAGTACCCGGAACTGTGCTGGGAGATCCTGATGGAGCGTGGGCTGGAGAAGCAGCTGGAACAGGCAAGAAGGTGTTGTTAGCGGAAAAAACATAATGACCTTTGATTAAAGATGTTTTAAGCTTCTTATTTTCATAGAAAATTTTCAGTTGCTTTCTTACCATTACAACTGCTGATAGATGGAGTCTTAACATTGCAGGCATTGGGCAAAGCTAGAGCCTGAGTCTGGTTGATATCAATCCCCAGAGACGAGCCACCACCGTTAAGAACCTCACACAAGCACTGAGGCGATGATCCGACAACACTAGCAAGCTGTGTGCAGCATTGAGAAGAAGGGGTTGAAGAGTTCCCTGTTATGTAATCGAGGCAAGGCGACAAGCTGATCAACACATTCGTACAACTTGACTGAGCTCTAGCCCCTGCCCACAACAATGTAACTAGAACCAGGAACAGACCCAGCTCTAAACTCCTGTTTCCCATTATGCCTTCCTTTCGATTGAACCTGGAAATGCCAAGAAAATTGAGATCTTCTTAACACTCTGGAGTTGGAGTAGTTTTGTGAAGAGAGAAGAGAATGGTGAAGTTTATATATGTAGAATACAAGAAGAGAAGAGAAACACAAGTTGAGCTAAGCAGGTAACAACTTCTCCTACTCTCAAATATTTTTCTAAGGTCAATTGTAAGATATTGCCATATTGGAGTTTGATGTATGTTCAAACCTGGAGACTTGAGAAACTAAACTGGTCTTATTTTGTTGTGGTGACGATTTGAAGAAAAGAAGAATTTGGTGTAGTTGTTAACTAAGAAAAGTATAACTTGTCTCTGACTCCAGCCTTTGTGGAATCAGTCTTTGTAGCTTTATCATTGAGAGATAAGAATCAAATCAAAATCAGAAAGCAGAAGAGTCCCATGAAAATTAAGGTGCTTCCTTCTTCCGAAAGATATGTCTGCATCTGATTTTTCACAAAAATATTATTAACCCACTTATTTGCACTGATTAACATATGAAAAATAGATTAAAGCATTTTGATGTTTACATTTATAGCAAATTTATCTTAAAAATTAATAAATTTTATTAATAAAATTTGACTGAAGGTTGAAAACAGTGTTATTATTGTAACTGACATTAATCCTAAAATATTTATATTTATTATATATAAACCAATAAAAATACCTTTCAATCTTTGAAAATAAAGTTTGACTTTTGATAATAAGTGAGAAAATACTATTTTTCGATTTCAAGAATAATAACTTATTATTTTGAATTTTTGACATAACTATTGAAAAAATTGTTGTTCATCCAATGCTTGCACAATTTTGCCTCCTATGAGAGTTATCGATAACACACGACATTGAATTTCAAGTATTTGTCAAGGCGGGGGGCATCCCAGTAGAAAGTGACAGAAAAGGGTAATATATATATATATATATATAAAATTTAAATATACAAATAATATATTATTATATAATTAAATATTATTTTATTTTTAATTTAAAATTATTTAATTATATCTTATCGGATAAAAATTATCAACTAGAACAATGTCAAATCTTAAAATTTTAGAAGAAACGGTAGATAACGATACTACAGGAAACATTGAATGAGTCTAAGATTAAAAGTTGATCAAAACTGTTGTTTATGTTTTAGTTGAAGGAGCTGCGTGCAGAAGCAAACTACAGGAAACAGACTAGAACAACACGAAATCTTTAATTCATAAGTTGACCATAACAAAGGAAGCCAAGTGTTAACTTGAAACTTCCCCATCTGAAATAGACTCATCAACCACGGAATCATCCTTTATTTTCTACTGAATTTAATAACACCATTAATTTCTTGCTGGTGTTTCACAATAAAAAAATAATGTGTCAATGATTTCTTTAATTGTGTTTGTTGAGTCAATGTTCGTCCTATTTAGCTACATAATAATTACTTTAAACATATATTAAAAAATAAATTAGCTGTATGTCCACCCGTATCTACATAAGTATCGAAGATTAGAGATGATGATTTTAACTTAAATTTAGAGGGTCTCGATCCTCTCTAATTTTAATCGGGAGAAGATTCTTCAATAAAAATAAGAAAAAGAACAAAAAAAATGTATATACTCAAGAACGAAGATACATATGTCCCTTTCTGATCTCGTCTCCATCTTCATCTATTTATATTAATATATTTACTTAAAATCTTAAGATGCTTTTATAGTTTTCCTTTTTCGAAAGACAATAAAGAATTTTTGTCATTCCCATAATGAGAATATGTCAGAGATAAATATTGATATCTTCTGTGAGAATAGGGATGGAGATTGAGATCTCCTCTTCGTCTCTCCTCGTTGGCATCACTATCTAAAATAAGACATGAGTCTATATTTCATCTGTGGATCCATAGTCCGGCCCATATGCTTTGCCTGGTCAACATTTCTTGAGCACCAACAATGGGCTGAATAATCATATAGATTGAAACAAGTCTTACATCCCATAGCACACACCCAAAGGAACCTTGTAAAGTAACAAGAAACACAACTCTCAGAAACTGCTCGCTGTTAATGCGAATGGAGCCATAAACACAGGAAAGATGAGCACATAGTCGATGGGGCTTGTTTATGATCTCGGTAGAACTACTTTCGAGCCGGTTCCAGCATCCGATTCAGACATCAACTTTATAAATTATAAGTTGTTGCTATTAAGGCAGTGTGCTTTAATTTAACGTAAAGATTATCTAATGCAAACGTTACCTGCGGGTGAAGCTTCCAAGGAGCTCTCTGGAGAACCAAAAAGGAGACATTACAGGTCCACAACATAATTGGATTTTTTTCTCTTTAAGAAAACCAAATATTTTTGGCCCTCAATAACATAATTGGACTCGTTAAGAATAGTGCTAAACGCAACCAATTCTATAGGCCAACACAACTACCAATAAGATCTTGGACCAACACAATCATTTGAAATATCCCCTAACAATCCAAGCCCAATAAAATCAATATGAATTATCTAATCTAATGACAATCCAAGCTCAAACACAACCCGTCAAAGGAAAATGCAAAACAGACATCTCTGTGTGTTGAGATACTTGTAAAATGAGACAATAAAAAACTATCAAAATATTGCTAGGTTATGTAATACTTGTGTTTCATAAATCAAGCTACAATTTGACATCTGGGCATTGTTAAAGAAATCTAAAATTTGCTTGTTCAACGTTGTTCTACCAATAATGTCATTAATTAGTTTTAACCTTATGATAATTTTAACCGCATGCTAAAGAAGTTTAAGTCATTTATGTCATTTTATGTTTTATTTAGTTATTATTAATGGTTGAATATGATAAAGATAGTGATATTTCAAACTACCAAATATACATACATAAAAGATGTTCGTCTGTTCATATTGTGTCAAATGGATAAAATTAATAATATATCATATAAGAATATTTAAATAGTTGAATGACTATTCAATTCGAATGAATGACAATCCTAACATTTACCGATTGAAAAATTATAGAGAAAGTGAAAAAAAAAAATTAATTTAAAAGTTATAGATCATAATTATTTCCTCTCAAAGAAAAATTCATTAGTTTAGTATGTTTCCCCAAAATCACTTACTAAACCTTTAATTTTAGAACAAACCAATGAAACCATGCCTATTGTTTGACCAATTAATTTGGTAAACAATTCAGAAGAGATTAGTTCTAAACGAAATCGCAAAGTCACTAAACATCAAGAACTTTTTGACCTTCATGCATCCACCAATCATGTAATTACACATCAACCATTTTAAGTAAAAGTCAAAATGGGTCGCCAAGCTCAGCCAAGTGGCTAACTGTTGAACCTCCTTTGTCACAAAATTAGTTCAAGTAGTTGAGCTCCAGACCAACTACAAATCCACCTATGTTTCCCTCCACCCTCTCCAACCTAAACTCTTTCATCTATAAATTACTTCATTCTTCTCTTTCCCAATCACCCAAAATCCAATCATTTTACTTCTCTTCCACATTTTTTATATTATGGAGCTTTCCTTGTCTTTCCAGCGCTTCCTTCCATTTCTGGCGGCCGTAGCTTTTGTGGCCTCGATCTTGCCTGTTTATGGGCAGGTGACTACACCGTGCACGGCTTCAATGATTTCGAGCTTCAGCCCTTGTATGAATTTCCTTACAAATAGTACTGCGAATGGCACCTCGCCAACCTCCGATTGTTGCAATGCACTCAAGTCACTTACAAGTAGTAGCATGGACTGTGCCTGCCTCATTGTAACCGGAAGTGTCCCATTCCAGATACCCATCAACCGAAGCTTGGCCATCTCTCTCCCCCGAGCTTGTAATATGCCTGGCGTCCCTGTTCAATGCAAAGGTACGTTTTTTTTTGTATTTTAATGAGTTTTTAAGTTCTCTTTTCAATACTAACAAATTCTAATGCAAAATTTTCTTTGCTTGCAGCCACTGGTGCACCTATTCCTGCTCCAGGTACCTTTACTAATTCATTTTGACATTTATGTTAGACTAGAAAATCAAAATGTTCTGCAATTTGGGATTTGTCTGGTGAATCACACATTCATTTTGCGTAATAATTTTCAGGTCCTTCCTCATTTGGAGCATCTCCAGCTGCAAGTCCAACAGGTAAAAGTCTACCTCTTTTAGTACAATGATCACAGCTGTGGATTTTCCTTGGCACAAATTTGCTTACAATTTTGAGCGTTTAGTGTTTCTGAAGTTTCAAAATTTAATATTAAAAGTATTTTTATTTCTTCCTGCAGCAACTGTTGTTCCTGAGCCTACACCATCTGCTACAGCACCAGAATCAGACACAACACCAGTATTAACTCCACCGTCTACAAATGTGAATCCTACCACCCCCACCGTAACTCCAGGGAGCCGCCCCGTTGTGACTCCACCATCATCAGCTTCCATGCCCTCTTACAATTTCTCACCATTGCTTCTGCTATTAGCAGTAGGATTGTTGGTTTTGAATTATTACTAGGTCTCTGCCTTTGCATCTCCATTGTGTACTTAAAACATTGAGATAAATTCTTTTGGTGTGTGGTTATTGTTTTGGGCTTGTTCAAATTCTATATTGGGAGATTATTTATTAAATAAGCTTGTAGTTTTGTTACATTACTTGTAAGTATGATTTGAAATAGTTATCCATTTATTTTATAGTTTGTTAAAAAAGCAGTCCCAACCTTTCCATTTCAGTACAGATTCATGCTCCTGTCATCAATTTGTTGAAAAAAATGTTGTTGTCCTTCACAGTTTCATGTCCCCATAATCTGCATGACTGATCCCAATTCACCAACCTTTTGGCGTGCCTTTTCTTTTTTCTTTTTCAACATTAATTTTACCCTTGAAGTTCAATTTGGAAAATGAGATAACATGGCACATGACTCAGCATTTAAAATGAAAACAGTGTTAGTAAAAAAGGAACTGGTTGCCAGGTGAAGATAGTTGACCACCAAACTTGAGTGAAGTAGAGAAATATGAGCTACTGGATAGAGCTTATAGCTTATTAATTATGGGTTTTAAGCAGCGATGCCGATGGCCGGGTTGGGCTGGCTTAGGCTTGGCCCATTGGGTTAATGGACTGGGCCAACCTCAAAACCTAAACAATAATGGGCTTTCGGATTGGCCTGACTTATTAATATATAAAGGCCCAAGACCCGACTCATATAAAAATGGGTCGGGTTTTAAATGGGTCAATTCTGCTAATTTAATCAATATTTTAAAAAAAATTATTTAAAATTTAAAAAATAAATTATTTTTCAATTATTAAAACTGAGGACAGTACTCTAAATATTTTATTTATAATCTCTCACTTATGACAGAGGAATACCGTAGTTACATGATAAAAAATATTATAAATTGTAGCATAATATAAATAAATTAATCTACATATTGTATAAATTATAAAACATAAATAAATATATACTATAATAATATTCAAATGGATTAAATTCATTTGATACTTGATCCATTTGTAATATTTTATAATGATAAAATTAAAATTAAAATAAAATTATAAACACAAATAATTATTATTTGTGAATTCAGATATTTTCTGAAAGAGAGTTGATGAGAGAAAATGAAATTGAAAATATAATGAAATAATTAAGATTGAGATATTTGTAAATGAAAGTAAAAATAAAAAAAAATTGAATGAATTTATATAGACAAAAAAAATAATTAATTAAAAAATTTTTGAAAAAAATTAAGGAGGCCAAGGCTTTTACCACAAGGCAGAGGAAAGCAAGACTTCTGCCACAAGGCAGGGAAAAGCAAGACTTCTACCTTGTAGCAGAAGCCTTTTGCCGCAAGACGGAAGGAAACACACAAGGTTAAAATATTTTTACTTTTTAAACAATATCGAGTCATGTCGGGCCAATCCATGGATTTAATATTAAAGTCCAAGGCCCGACCCATGGGCCTAACCTAACATGCTACAGTCCAGGTCAGGTTTTCTCGTATCGTGTTTCGTGTTGAAGCTCTATTCAACTTAGCCCAATTGATGTGTCTAGTTTTAAGTGACAGTTTGATGAGAGGAAAAGAAAGAAAGGACTCCAACAGGAGTACAGGATAAGTTTGATGCTCTTCATTTGTCTAAAGCTCCTCCAAATAGGCTAGTTTTGAAACAACAGTTACTTGGGTTCAAAAATGGCTGATGGTAATCCCTGTGGTCAACATCCAAATTCCAGGGTGCTCCATCGAGGGCATCAAGCTGCTACAATGCTTCAATCAAGGGCATAAATCTTCCATTGAAAATGCTGCAAAACGCTTGCTCAACTTGTCCAATCTGGGTATAACTCCTTGTGCTCGTTGTTAGCATCACCTAACATTCCTCTTTTAAACGATCCAATTTCATTTCATTATCAGATTGCTACGTATCTGTGCGTCCTTTGACTCCTTGTCGAGGTAATGCTAGACCTTTAATCCCTTGACTCCTTCACTTCCTGAATACACTAATCACTAGCATGAATCTCCTGCAATTTTTGCATCAAGTTCTATCTCCATTGCCTATAGTGCTTCCACCATCTAGCCCCATGGAGCAGGCACTGCCTTCTTTTTCCCCGAACAATGTGCTTCTGCCATCTCCCCTTCAACTTGGCAACGGCTGATAACTCTACAAAGCTGGCAAAGCTACCGCATCAAACCGAAATTTCATCTCCCAAATCCACTGTGTTCAAGGCTATGAATGAATCGTCAAGCGTGTTTTGCTGGCTCTTCATTTCTTAACAGAGAAAATAAAAAGAACATTTTTTTACTGTTAAATGAGTTATTCAACAATCATGTTAATAAATTTAAAGTCAACGTTAACCTACTCATTCAGTGTCGTATCCGTGTCATCTAAAAAACATTCCTCCCCAAAAATTGCCACCTCGCCCTATAATCTGTCCGCAGTATCAAATTTTCACGTTTCCTTATTAAAAAACGCGAAGGGCAAATACGTAAAATGACTCGTTTCAATTTCTAATACAGTGGCGCCAATTCATGTCTCTATATAACATCGTGATCCGTCCTCGCCACACCAACCAACTAAAACCAGAAACATATCCCTCTTTCTCAATTCCAAGAAAAATCATGACTGCCGTAACAGTTGTCCTCCACCTCCTCACCTTCACGCTCTTCGTAGCCACGTCAGTTCAGCTACCGCAACCTGACGGATGTTCCCCCGTGCTTGCAGAGTTCTCGCCATGTCTGCCGTACGTGTCGGCGTCGTATAATAATACGACGGAAACTGTGTCTTCTCAGTGCTGTGATGCAGTAAACTCGGCCTTCAGTTCTGGCCACGGTGACTGCCTCTGCGAACCTCTCCGACAGCCGCTTCTCTTCGGCTTTCCGCTGAATGAAACCAGACTCCGTTCACTGTCTTCTGTTTGCCACACGAGTGGTTCTCTGGAGTCGATCTGCCCCTCGGGTATTTATTTCTTGAAGCTTAATTGTTGAATTTGGATACTTATTTTGACTAGTATAAGATTATAAAAATTATGAATAATTAACTTAGGCCGTAATTTTCGCGCCAAAAAGTAACTGTTCGAGATTTGAGAACCAGAGATCATGGCGCAAGTTTGCACTTAAAAGAAAGTTTTAGGTTTAATCTATCGTGTTCAGCTCCATAGCTGACCAAATACGCCGAATAATGCCTTGGCGACAATGAAACTGTGATTGAATTTCACTTTTGTATCTTTCATCTGAGAATTGTAATAGTGGCTTCACTCGTTTTAGCTCAGTCAGAGTCTCTTTCATTTACAAGGATATATGTAACAGATACAATTGCTACATGAAGTAATTTTGCGCGAATAATTTGCGTCACAGGGTCATCACAAACATATTTGGCTCCTGTCCATGGTGGCACGACAGCTTCAGAGATTCCAAAACCACCTGATTCAGATAGTAAACAACTATTTCCGATCCCGGAAACTCCTGATTCAAATAACCAACCACACTTGCCCATTCCAAAACCTTCTGACAACCACCCTCAATTGCCAATTCCAGATCCTTCTGATAATCACCCGCAATTGCCAATTCCAAAACCTTCGGACAACCACCCTCAATTACCAATTCCAAAACCTTCAGATAACCAACCTCAATTGCCAATTCCAGATCCTTCTGATAATCACCCGCAATTGCCAATTCCAAAACCTTCAGACAACCACCCTCAATTACCAATTCCAAAACCTTCAGATAACCAACCTCAATTGCCAATTCCAAAGCCTTCAGACAACCAACCTCAATTGCCTTTGTCTCCTCTCCCAATTCCAAAACCTTCTGATTCAGGTAAGCAGCCACAATTGCCTGTGCCTCCTATCCCATTTCCAAAACCTTCTGATTCAGGCAAGCAACCACATTTGCCTTTGCCTCCTCTCCCACTTCCAAAATCTTCCGATTCAGGGCAGCTACCACTTGTACCTTTGCCCCCTTTCCATGGTTCGACAGGTCCAGAGATCCCAAAACCTTTTGATCCAGGTAAGCAACTACAATGGACTCCATCTTCTCTTTCATTTTTACTATCATCATTTAGAATGCATGCTGGAGACTAAACCCTTTTAACATGGTTGAACCTGCAGCTCCAACGACAAGTTCACCTACAACTCCAAGCTCATCCCTAGTAGTATCCAGAGGTTCTATAGCAACAACACCGATTTTCAAAAGCAGTAGTTGGTTTCCACTAGGAATACTAATTTCCCTATTTCTCTTCGTTCATACATAGTGTTGCAGGCATCTTATGTAGAATACTATTATTTTAGATGTTATCAGATTCAATGATTAAACAAATATGTCATCGCCTGTACCAGGTCTATGAAGAAAATAAATCACATAGTTTGTTCAGGTATGCATTTAATTACTTTTTCAGCATAATTGTTTGGTTCTAATAACAATTTCCATCTTAAGTTTCAGACAGCACCATAATATAACACAAACAGTTCTAAGTTTTTTGGTGGAAGCAAAGCATCCTCTCTTTAGTGGAGCATTATTCAAAACCTGGCAGTTTCAGTCTTATATGTCTATAATTGCCTCATATAATTGCATGCTAAATTCGTCTAGTCAAACATAAATGACTTATCGATTGCATGTTAAAGTTTGATCATACCTTTCTAATGTTGTGTAACTCCAAACTCACACAAAGCTTTACAAAATTCAATTCTCTCACATACTCAATTGCCTGTTCCAAAAAGAAAACAAAATATTCTCTAATATGGAGCAACTTTCCTCTGATGATGAAAACCAGGTTTTGACACAAAACACGCTTTCAGTTCACAGATGCTGGGTAAATAAATTTACCGCCACCCATCAGACCACTCATCTTCATCTTTAACAGGTTTAAATTCTATCTGAGATGATTCTCGACTCCAGCCAACCTGTTCAAAGCTTTGTATAAGTTCTTCTTCATGATGGTTTAAACGACCCCCTTCTGCTGGATCTTCATCCTCAAACTCCTGCCTTTCAGGTAGCGCACAACCCTGGTAAGAATTGTTGTCTGCACAACGCCATAAAAGCTTATTCCAGTATGCGTCCTGTTAGATAGGAAAAATTTTGGAGTGATGTAAATAACTAAACCTTTGGAAATGTAGGCAGGAACCTCTAACAGTTTGATTTCGTATTAAGAAATAAGGAGCAGTCATATGCACAGTTATGAATTGATAGGCATGAGCAGTCATATTCTACACAGTTGTGAACATGCCATACAAGAATAAAGCTCAATTTGATATTATCAGAATTTTGACCATACACATATATAATTGGTATGCAAATAAATTAATATAATTGCTTATAACATGCACCCGAACCTTTTCCCAATACATTTGCAAACGCATAGAAAACTCAAGGTGAGACATCTAGAAAATACCAGATGAGGCCCCATATCCTTTGTCAAACTCCTTTTAGCTTTCCCCTACTTTTTTTTTTTTTCCTTTCTCCTTTGATCTCTCAGTTCAAAAACCTCTTGAAGCCCCAAATGACAACTATCTAGCTCATGCAAATTATTGGTATTTGCCAATGTCTTTACAAACAGGTACGTTGAACAATAGGTGCAACTAGGAAATATATTTTCTCCTGAGCATCCACCTAGACATTTAATAAAGTGCAGAAGTTCCTCACATGGTAAAAATCAAAATCTACACACTACACATGCAACTCTTTGCCAACGATATACTTGGGAATGAATATATAGTTCAAGTAGAAAATTATCTAGATGCGATATTTTGGAGAGAATAATATAGTCATCAGGAGAGTTTTCCAATTTCCATGAATTAACATATAAAGATTAATTGTAAGCAAAGAGGAATACCTTGCTAACAATGTGAGGATTCCCAATCACAATAAGCAAAAATATTGCACGGGTAACAGCCACATTAAACCTTCTTGGATTGCTCAGAAATCCTAAACAGTGTCTTCTGTCAAATTCATTGTGTTTAATTGTTGATCGTACAGTAGAAACAATAATGACTTGCCTTTCTTGTCCTTGGAACTGTTCAACGCTGCCGACCTTGATATCAGGCATATCTAAACTTTCTAGGGTTTTCTTTAGTTTGAGTACCTGCTGTCTATAAGGTGTTATGACCCCTATATCTTCCTCACTCAAATTTCCACTTGCTGTCAATCGCTTGATGAACTCTACAACTTTGCTTACTTCAATCCGATTGAACCAAGATGGATTGCTGCCTTCTCTCTCATCACAGCCTTGGATACCATAGAAAAGAACAGGGAACTCCTTGTTAGGAAGAAAGTTCACTGGCAATGCAAAGGAACTCGTGTCATCTTTACATGCAATCAATTCCTCTTCATAGAACAACTTTGAAGGAAGGTACAAAATTTCGGGATGACATCGGTAGTTTCTAACCAACTTTGTTACATAATTTTCATCTCCTGTGAAATATAATGCACATTCAAACAACCTTTCCAAGTATGATTTCCCCAATCCGTAAGTCTCTGCATCTCTTGAGTAAATTACTGGACCTAACTGCATCGGGTCTCCAGCAAGAACAACAACAGTCTCCTTTTTGCAGAGGATAGATATAGGTATCATGCTTTCTGGCTCTGAAGCTTGGCCAGCCTCATCTAAGAAAATATGAGAGAAGTGGCCGGAGTGAACACCTTCAGCATAAAGAAGAGAGGCACTCATATAAGTTGATATGATGATCTTGTAGCGAATGAGAGCATTGAGTGGTGGACACTTAAAGACACACTCACTAAAGAAGCAAAAGCGGACATGATGAGGCTTGACATCATCATATGAGCGAGAAGATGCATTGAGCCGGAATACCTCATTTGCGTGAACTTCAACAGTCTTCTCACTGAGGAGTTTCTCTAGTATGTGATCTGCAGCACTATTTGAAGATGCACACACAAGAATCCGAGAATTCTCTCGGGTTTTGTAGAGCTGGAGGATTGATTCCACAAGTGTCATAGTCTTACCTGTACCGGGAGGTCCATGAATCAGATAAGGAGGAGCTCCTTTGCAGCCAAGGATCTTTTCAATTGAACAGATTTGCTCCTCATTAAGATTACAGGAAATAGGTACCAGTGGAGTTGATTCTATAAGTCTTCTTTCAGAGGACTCAGATGGAAAAATAAACTCTCTGTCTAACCTTTCGGCAGCATCAATGGCTTGATATAACCTTCTCATGTTCAGACGATTATAAGTGAACTGTACATTATAAAGATTCCCATCTCTATGAAGCAAGTGAAAATCTTGGGCAAACTTCAAATAGACTTCGTCAGCCTCAACACGGTGGATGAAACCCTGTGAAACATCACTTTAGTGGACAGGTTTGGAGTATAATAAACCATGAACCAATTTAATACTATCAGCATGCAGGTATCCAGGGAAATACAGTATATTACATGGCTATAAACAGGCACATATTTAATTTTCATGACACTGACATGGATAGTCAATGGAACTACTCAAGTTTTGGCATTGGGACTACCAAACATGAAACAGCGCTTACCATATGAGTTAGAAATCCAATACATGGGATTATTTGAATGTTTAGAGAATGATAAATATATATATATTTTTATATCTATTGTCATGCAATTTTTTTTCTTTTTGTTAGAGAAACAAATGCCTTCTGTAATAAGAGGCAGACCTGATAGGGAGATGTACTGTCTCCTATATCTTCATTAGCAAGCTTGGCAAAAATAAAATCTCCATGAACAAGTGATGGCCTTCTCTCAGCAAGCCCTGGGACCTCAAGGGTCAAAAATTGTCCCCTCTTTCTCAATGCAACATTCTCCATGTGATGAGCCCTCATTTCAAACTGCAGTAAAAATTGACAAATACATCAAAAGTTAGACAATGGCTTCTTATCAACCAGTGACACTGTTTTCCTTCAATGGAATAATATATATTAATTATATATATATATATATATATATATATACCTCCAGTTGTATTTCTTCCATGATCACTAATGTTTTGAAGTAAGAACAATAATTTTCTCTTGTTAGACTTTCTTTAATAACATCAGGGATCTGCTTGCTCTCAATGAGTTCTCTAATATTCTTTGGGATGTCGTATCTAGGAAGCCTATTCTGGAAATAAACTTGGCCAGTCACTCTTGCAGGACGCGAACCAACAACATATGTATCCGCATCAAAATGTTTTTTTCTTGAACCTCTTGAATATGGTTTATTAGATGCCAAAGACTGCGAGATTTTGTCTTCAGCCAAGAGAAAAACCACTCGCTCTACCCTTTCCTCCATATCAAAATGCACAATTGTAGTGTGCAAGCCAATTCCAATTGGCTTGCAAGACAACCAAATGGTTAAAGTCTCATAAGGCTGAAGCATTCTGTCTTCCAAGCTAAAAGACTCCAGAAAGCCTTGGCTGATCTCTGTGTCTGACTTTCCAGACGGAGGTTTCATCAAAGAAAGTGTGAATGAATTCTCAGGGTTTGAGGCATAAATCCTAGACCATAAATCCACGGGCTCATCACTGGTGTTCTTCAAGGTTATTGAATCAACAGCAGTTTCCCCGATGGCCACCGATTGAGGTTTCCCCCCTACAAAAGGGAATGGAACAGAAATCACAACAGGACCCTCTTCGTTTGGATTGTAACTACACACTGATCTGTCATCTTCATAATCGATAAACCCGATTTCTCCTTTATCCCCAATGACAGAGCATTCATCGTCCCACTTGTCAATAACAGTACCCATCACTGAACAGGAAGTGATATGAACAAGTACCTGTGAGTTTTCAACACAAACAATCAAAATGCTAGATACGTACAACCAAAACACAAAGATAAACCTCACAACCCTCGAGAAAAAAAATCACACGCAATGAGACTATAATAAACAAAATCCACAACCAAGCCCAAAATGCCTTTGATACAATCAATATCATCATAATCCAATATTCAAGAAAGCCGCAGTTATCTACTAGATTGTAGAAAATGCGAACTGTTAAAACCAAAAACATAATCGGAAACGAACTATTACAATCCAAAAGCAAATACTTATTTTATTCGCACTGAAACATTCTACCAAACTTTCAGTGGCTCATGATACACAGATTCTGTAAAAGGGGAAACGTGCATTGATATAAGGAAGAAGGAAAATTGACAGACCTTTGATAAAAGCTGAGATCAAAAGAGTCTTTGATGAGAAATGAAAATGCGAAGATCTAAACCCTGGTCAGTTTCTCACAGAATTGGTAGAGTAGAGAGTGTAGTACCGCTGTCAATACAGAATGAATGTGTTAATGGTCAAAAGCAATGACTGACGTGGCGGAAACCCATTTGTCTTCTCTGCCTCTCTTCTGCTGTATTGTTTTATAGTATTGCA